>NC_091950.1:79941726-80094226 GCF_031021105.1 Erythrolamprus reginae
GGAAAATCATGCTATCAGGTGTCTATTTTGATAGCCCTTTACTATCCCCAGAGTTATGAACAGAATACCATAAATGCCAATTGAATGGATCTTTTTAGTTATTGTATGACATTGAATGCCATTCTACTGTGTCCTTAGCTAGATAGAGCAGGGTCTTATGTAATTTCCATAATCACCACACAGCCTCTGACTGGCAGTTGAAATCCAATTCAATGGATTGCAATAGATTTAGGAAGGTTAAACTGTGACTCTCTTCAGAATGTAGTGTCCAATTTTGTATTTTTGTTTTGCCTTTGCTATTGATGAACTGCATAACTAATTAAATCAATCATATTTACAATGATAAACATACCTTGACTGAATATTTCTATTAGAATTCCGTGCTTTATTAACTTTATGAAATGATGATGACAACATCTTTACCTAATCTAGAAGAGTTATAGCTGTGAAAGCTGAATCATCAGAAAGACCAAACAAAGAAAAATCAATGTCTGTGAATTGTGGTAGTGAAGAAAAGAGTTAAGAGAACAACAATAATTCCATACCAAACAAAGTAAATCCAGACTGTTCCCTAGGAGCACAAACTATGAATTTAAAACTTAAATATTTTTTACACACAGTGGATAGGCAAATCATCAGAAAAGAAAATCTTGATTCTAAAGGCAATTGCTATAGACAAATAGAAAACCAGGTGGTGACACAAGCATGAGATCACAAGATCTCAAGAAGCAGTTACAAACAGTCCTGGGGAGATGTTATTCACCAGGTCATGAGAAGTAAGTCAACAATAAGAACAGTGCCAATGTTGTTGAAAATAGCAATTAATCTAGCCACAAGAAAGTATTCAGAGGTGTGAAGTTGCTATAATTTACATTATAATTATGCAGTGGAAATTATATAATGTTTGTTTATGTGTTTGGAAAAAAAATTACATGGGCGCCTATAATTTGTGTTGTGGAGAAAATAGGCAAAATAGGAAAATAGGCGTATTTGGTATGTTTGACACCTTGAGTTTTTATACATACATACATACATACATACATACATACATACATACATACATACATGCACACATACTACATATACACATACACACAGGCACGCACACACACACACACACACATACACACACCCCAAATCTGATATTATAAGATAATGTAATTTCATTGAAAATAAGCAGACAGGAAGAAACTACCTCCTAATATTTAAAACTGTATTTCCCT
Source organism: Erythrolamprus reginae (assembly GCF_031021105.1). Classification (NCBI taxonomy): domain Eukaryota; kingdom Metazoa; phylum Chordata; class Lepidosauria; order Squamata; family Dipsadidae; genus Erythrolamprus; species Erythrolamprus reginae. Next base: position 79,942,950 of record NC_091950.1, read on the forward strand.
TCCATTTTATTATAATATTTTCTGTGGATTTAGTGCTAAGTCAGATGGCCAGAATTCTGCAAAGAAGCCTCATGTCCTCCAATCATGTTTACTTTTCCTCTGAAAGCACACAGGGTACAATAAGTGAATAAATAATTATTGTAAGTAAATAAGTAAGTAAGTAAGTAAGTAAGTAAGTAAGTAAGTAAGTAAGTAAGTAATGACTTCATATAAAACTTTGGTGTCGTTATATTGTTTTGATTTCAACAGAATTTTGCATCAAATTGGTCAACTACTAAAGAAAGGTGGGAAAAGTAGGGGTGGGTATGTATGAAAGAGAGAAAGAGAATGAAAGTATAAATAAGCAGTATATTTATTTGTTGCCCAACTCTAACCCCAATACAATTACAAGTTTATATTATGGGCTGTATACATTCATTACATCATTTTATGGAGTGCTGGCCTAAGAATGGGGTGACCCAGGTCCTAACACTCCTTTAGTACAAAGCCACTTTGGTTATTCCTTCCATCCCTCTTCAGTGCCAGGCCTCTTTGCCTAATGCAGTGCTAACTTTGCTATAAAAACTGGGTGAATGCAGTGCAAATCCAAGTGAGTCTGCAACCATGCAAGATAGATGTTAAGGAAACAACAACATCCTATTCTAGCCAAAAATTGTTTGATTTCTGAAGTGTCAGACTGCTTCAGCTTCTTCATTTTCAATAACTTTGTGTATTCTGTGGCTCCATCAGAATACACAAGTGGTATTTCTTACAAGCATTCCAATACATTGTTTCTACTTTGTCATACTATTGTGGATATTCATGCGATTGTGCAGCAGTTAACTAGGTGCACACTATTAACTTCAGCTTTTGTTTTGTATGTACTGTACTGTACTTGTTTTTATTATGGTTCATTTACATAATATCATATACACATACATTATACAGTATGTTCCTTGAAATCAAAAAGATATTTTGAAAACTTACCTGTGTAGCACATGTGTGCATGAATGATGAAAACTGTTTCCTTCTACTGAAGAATATCTGAGCAGTATTGTATATGTGAGATTATGAGTATGTATTCTGAAAGATATTGAACTGTGAAGAAAAAAACCTTTGTTTTTCATTCATTTTTCCTCCATAGCAACTGATGATCAGTGTCATCTTTACAGAAATACTAAGTATCATCTTCTTCTTCTGCAGCTTCAAAAATTCTCATAAACAGTCTGCTTCGGAATCCTTCTCAGATTCCAGATGGAGTCTTAGCCAATCAGGTCCATCAGGTATTTATCACAGACATCCTTTTTCAATGACAATACTGTTCTCTGCCTAGCAGGGAAAGAATTTTTAGAACCTAATTTAATTGCTGGCATCATTATTATCTTACATGAAAGTCAACAGTGCATAATAGCAATGTAGTATTTGTGAAGAGAGCATTTTACTGCCTTATATTATTTTTAGAGACACGCTATTACTTACAGAATAAAAAAGATGCACATTTTGTTTTCCATTATTCCTTGCAAAAAGATTTTGCTTCAAAAGCTTTAATTTTGAAGAAAAAAGTATTTCTTATGGTTCTATTAATTATAATAGACCTACACCTGTCCATCTTCCTACCACTATTTTTATTTGTCTGCAGTGCATTGTGAATGACTATTGTTATGGACCATTGGTGGACTGCATCAAACAGTATCCTTTCTCATAAAATTTTAGGTGCACAGTTGATGAGCTTAGGCTTTGAGGAGGGGATGTGTCTAGCTGTAACCTGACATAAAGTTCTGCTTCGCAAAACACATATCATGTGCCTCTGTTTTACATTCAATCAGCCACAAGGGGATCACTGCAACCCTGTCTCTTACATTGTTTAACTAATGTCAGATATGCCATATGAAAATTGTCAGTTCAGTAGATATACATTTCCTTTGCTTAGATAAAATCCTCTTGGTGTTGGTCACGTGAAATACACAATCTTGTATTAAATTATTTGTTGTCATAAGTTGCAAATTTTATAAGACGTAATAGCTTCTTTGCATTTCCCACAGAAACTGTGATTCAAAATCTAAGAGCAAGAAAATTTGACTTACCACTGTTTTGTCACAATGAAAAAAGGATAACACATAAATATGATCATAAATGGAATTAAGTACAGTATATTCATAGATACATAGACTACTTGTAATTCTGTTCAAATTAATTACACATACAACATTTCTGGAAGGTTGTTCTCCTTTATCACTCTCATCTACTGAACATTCTAGAAAATCTTGATGTTTAAAGAATGAAAATGTTGTTCCTACAACATACAAGGGTTAAAAGTTAATAGTTAAGCAAACCTTGCAATTTATTCTAGGAGACAAATAGACAAAATACATTCAAATCATCTACTTTGTACAGTGTTTACAGTTATAAAAATGGAAGGGAATCTTAATCTAAAGACAACGTAGTTAAAACATACAGAATTTCTGTCTTCAGTCAATGAATCATTTTTTATTGAACTAATTGTTCGAAACATTTTTGTTAGTTTTAATTTCTGTACCGACCTACAAAAATGCAAGTCACTGGGACATCTTCCCATCCAGATTGCTGCATAATATGCATCTTTTGACTCTTCCTAACAGATGGAAAAAACTAGGGCATACTGCAGGACAACAGATTTTTTTTTCACTGCAATCAGTGCTTTTTATGATTCTGTATTACTAAAGGAGTTTTCATTATCCAGTATATTGAACAGGCTAAATAGCAATATGACATCAGATCTACCATCCAATATTTGTCTTCAGTAAACCTCTACTTTATACCTAGTTCTGTATATTTTTATATTTTCTTAGATAATAAAATAGGGGCAAATTTGAAGTCTGCCCGTGCTTTGGGAGAAGTAACAAAGTTCAGACAGTTTCTAGGTTACAGGCATAATTAGTCTTACTGTTGTGCCTTCAAAAAAACGCTAAAAGCTTTGCTCTAAAAGCTTCTATGGTTTTGTCTTGACAATGTATAGTAGTAATATATTTAAACATTCAATTCCTTGATATCATGATAGTCCCGGACGTACCAGACTAATCACAAAATAAATACATTTTGATAGATTTAGAACCCTAGTCACTGTATAAACTCCACCACATATTTCACATGTACTGTACATACCACCAGTTCTGGTCAGAGTTTCTTTGGGGAATGAAAAATAATTCAGGTAAGCCTATCTTTGTTCTAAACCACAGTTAATAAAGGCAATAAGATGAGATCATTGTCAGTTAAATGTGTGTCATAAAAATTTGACATAGTATGTTTTTACATTCTCACTATATTATAGATAATTAGATATTGGCTATAAAATTGGGTCAAAAAAGTGGTCCTATGATGCCTATAACCTAGAAATAGTTTATGGAAATAGTTATTAAGAACCATACTTCTGCTAAGCCATATTTACTATAAGATATTGATTGCAATATACTGTAGTTAATCTCAGATCAGATTTCATTGAACACTGAGGAAAAAATTAGAAATAATTAATGTACGCTTTTTAAAAGGTGGTTGACCATAAGATTATAAACACTTAAAGATTTCTGTTTATGAAAGATTATTTTAAAATATTATTATTTAAAAAGTTGTTAATTTTAAGGCATGCAAGGTCATTTAAAACCAATCTAAAGTTAAGGTTTTTAAAGTATAATGTCTTCTAAGGATTGCATATTGATTTTAAATACAACTATCTAATTATATATGCATGGACTAAAGTATGAAGTCAACCTCTTTGAATTGCCAAGAGGCTGTTTTTCAGTAACAGTTTAGATATTTACGGGAAACGAGGCTGCTGAATTGAATGAGCACAGACTGGCTTGTGAAGTTATTTACAAGTTTTGCTTCATGGTCAGGGCCACACATCAATAACAGGTATTACCATAGACTAAATCTAAGCCTTTTTGTTCATACTGTATTGTACACTGTTTATAGAATTTATTTTATATTTTTGCTATTAGTCATTTTTCTTATTTGATTCTGTCATTGTAGCACACCTTGATATGCTACATCCATTTTCCATAGTGCGATATTTCCCATGACTTACAAAAATTCAAAATAAAAGATAGATAACAACAACAACAATATGCAATCTAGTTATTTAAATTGTAGAAAAAGTATAAGGTCATAATTATTGAATTTTTTTAAAAAAATTGGAAGAATAATAGAAAAATAAAAATATATCCTCTTTTCATCTTTAGTAGTAATACCAAAATAAGTGCTTGGCCTTATTTTGGGGGAGGGCTTATTATTATTTTGAGGCATGTGGAGCAAGACAGGGTTCTTCTTGCCATCTTATCTAATTTCCAGCTGTCTTCCTAACCCTAACCAGAGAAAATGGCAGGGACCGTCTGTGCATGTGTTTAAATATTTTTGGGGAGTGATTATTTTGGGGGAATGCTTTTTTTGGAGAAGGGTTTATTTTCATATAAGGTCTTATTTTCAGGGGATGTCTTCTTTTCAGGAAAACACGGTATTTGCTACCTATTATATCTTAATTATAATTTTTGTGTCCTGTATGTATCTATGCTGCTCAAAAAAATAAAGGAAACACTCAAATAACACATCCTAGATCTGAATGAATGAAATATTCTCAATGAATACTTTGTTCTGTACAAAGTTGAATGTGCACAACAGCATGTGAAATTGATTGTCAATCAGTGTTGCTTCCTAAGTGGACGGTTTGATTTCACAGAAGTTTGAGTTCTATTGTGTTCCCTTTATTTTTTTGAGCAGTGTATTTTATGACATTACAAAAATATCATACAGATTGTTTCAATCTCTTGTATCAATGCGCAATACTAGGGAACCAGAGGGATCTCTTTTAAGGCTGCAAACATATTTAGAATTTTGAGATCATGTGAGGGGTAACTATTTATAAAATGACTACCTTGTTGGATCATGTAACATCCATTTTCCAAAATTCAAATTAGGCTTCTAGAGGTACTACTAGATGTGGGCTGCAAAGATTCAAACAACCACACAGTGTTAGCAATAAGCTATAAAACATGCAAACAGTATTTTAACCTTATTTTTGCAGCTACAGTATATCTAATCCCACTTTCTTTCCCCCCCAATTTCCTCTTCTTTGAGGAAGCCAAAACATATCAAGCAAAGCACTAGGTTTTAGCATCTCATTGGTTGCTTTAAAAAGATCAATAATGATAGCGGCTAACATCTTTCCTCATAGCAGGCTGGTTTTTCAATTTTTGAAAAATATCAAACCACCCTAGAAAAACAGAAACAATTTATGGAGGGCGTCTCATTTGCTTACCCCAAACAAGATATGTATAGCATTAATTAAATACCAATGAACCTCCACAGCAACATCTATTTATATGAATTATCCAGATGCCAAGAACAATGTATCAAATGTTTTACCTCATTTCAAAAGTGAGATTCATACCATCACTATTAGATTCACTTTTCTCAGAATTCATTAAATTGTGCAGGAAAACCAACAACTTTAGTTAATGACTCTTTTGAAAATTCTTGAAATTTTCTAGCTTTTTTGTCCAGAAAAAAAAATCTGTCCTCTTTTAAAGCATTAATGCAAGATACCTTGAAATTACGTCTGCCAAATAAAGGACACACAAAGGTCATTATGAAGAAATGATTGTAATCAAGTGGTAATTATCTTTGAATTCTGAATAAAGATTATTTATCATGTTTCATTTCTGAACATGATAAACAGTCTAAAAAAGTTTATTTTGTTTACATCTTATCCTATTCTTCTTCAAGAAACTATATGAAATGTTTATTTTACTCTCATAGCAATTCCTTGAGGAAAAGTTGAATTTAAAAATGGGTGTGGAACAAAGATACCATATTATTTTTGAGTTTTTAAAAAATAATTCTAGCATTAACTAATTATATAATATTGACTAGAGATCTATCACTGCTTCATAGTAATTATAAAGACTCACCAGCCTGGCTGAAAATGTATACAAGGTTTCTCATAACAGACCTAATACTCTGATTCCATCCCCTCTTCCAATATCTTTAATTTTCTTGTTTGTAGACTGACAATTGTTATTAAAATGCAAAGTTAAATTGTTGTATTTTAGTAGCCAGGGCTCAATTCTAGATCACTATAGTCTACCAGAAAGAGCTATGCTATTATAAAATCAAGTTTTACATAAAATTGGTGAACATGTTTCTTTAATGGAAAAATATCAGTGCAATTGGATATGAGCATGAAGTCTTACTGAAAGAAATGCTTCTGAAGAGAAATATATCATTTTTAGGTAAGTGTATATATTATAATCTAATGACTAAGTGTTGGAAACCTCAGTAATTGTTTCCCAAAAAGTCTCTACAGATATCCTGTATATTAAAGAGTAAAGAGAGACTAAGAAATGATTGATGCAGTGTGTGTTATCTTTTATTGATTTAGACTTCAGCAGGAACTCAGTTATCTAATACCTTATACTGCATGTGCACAAGCAAGTAATTAATATTTTATAGAATAAGTAGCTGGGAAAAATGCTTTAATATCAGTTGTTGTATTACTTTTGGTGTCATGAGATATTAGCCATAGTCTAGGTCTTAGGAGACTTAGAAGGAAGTATAAGAAATATTAGCTTTATAATGCTTCATGTATTAAATCTCTTCAAGAGGGATTCACTAGTTTCTTTAGAAGTTTATTTTTTTACAGTATATTAAACCTTCCTGCATTGTATTGTTAGTCAGAATTATATTAAATGATAACATATGTAAGGAGAGTATTATAGTTAATACTTCCATGCATTGGTTATTATTACTTAAAGGACCATTTATCTTAAAGCATGGTTTGTTTCTCATTCTTCCGAACTGTTATGTGGAATTATAACATCTCAGGATGAAAAAAAATCTTTTAATAATGAAGGCTTTGAAGCAAAAGTTTAAATACAACCAAAACCCAACTAATAGAAAAACTATTTTAAAGCAAAAATGCCTAATTACAGCAGCTGTGATCCACTCTGTTTCTTAGATTCTGTAATAACAAGATTAACAATATTAGGATTAAATGAGAATAACTATGAGATACTCATAGCAGGACTGAAGCAAAAAGCAGTAGCACATCTCTGCATGATTACTTTATAACATTTTTTATTATTATTTGTGTAGGAGACATCTATTTCTTAGCTGTTTTCTTACGATTTTCTACTAAAGACAGAAAGCAACTTTGATTTAAATAAATTTCTTCAGTCAAATTGTTAAGGATAACTTAAATTTATGATACTGTTAGTTAAACTATATAGAAAAACATAAAATTCTGTCAAAAATAAACATTCATTTTGAATTCATGACATTAATATTATGGGCTTACTAATCACATGCATTCAGAAATATATCCTTTTGTTTTATTTTTTACTACAAAGAATGCAAGAAGATTTCTAATGTTAAACTACAATAAAGAAAAGATTAAGTCAGTTGGGACATTCAATCCATCCACACCTTAAGCATTCAAGAAAATACATGGTTCTAATTAGTTTATCCTTCCTTGAAATAATGGAAATTAGTAAACCATTTAAATAAGATCAATTCTTCCTTACAAACCACTAAATGAAAGCGATAAACATATATTTTAAAGCCTCTGGATGTTTCAGGTAGAGAAATGTTGGATGATGCAACATCCTTTCAAAATTGATTCCAATATTATACCAATTACGTTTTTCTAAACATTTTACTGATTTCCTTTTATTCCATGATACTCTGGGTCTAAATAGTCTAAGAAAACAGCCAAATAAAAACTGCCCAAATTCTTTCTCTTCTATGTCTTTAGTGATCAGTAAAAAGGTAAAAAATATTTTTGGCCATTTTTCCTATCAAGTAATACTGACAGGAATTCTTTTTAATATCTTTGTGAGTGATATAGGGGAAGGTTTGGTAGGGAAGGTTTGCCTATTTGCCGATGACTCTAAAGTGTGTAATAGGGTTAATATTCCTGGAGGCGTCTGTAATATGGCAAATAATTTAGCTTTACTAGATAAGTGGTCAAAGCAATGGAAACTGCAGTTTAATGTTTCCAAATGTAAAATAATGGACTTGGGCAAAAGGAATCCTCAATCTGAGTACTGTATTGTATTGTCAGTTCTGTGCTAGCAAAAACTTCAGAAGAGAAGGATTTAGGGGTAGTGATTTCTGACAGTCTCAAAATGGGTGAACATTACAGTCAGGTAGTAGGGAAAGCAAATAGAATGCTTGGCTGCATAGCTAGAGGTAAATGAATGAATGAATGAATGAATGAATGAATGAATGAATGAATGAATGAATGAATGGGAGACAGTGATCCCACTGTATAGAGTGCTGGGTGAGACCAAATTTGGAATACTGTGTTCAGTTCTGGAGACCTCATCTACAAAAAGATATTGATAAAATTGAACAGGTCCAAAGACGGGCTACAAAAATGGTGGAAGGTCTTCAGCATAAAACTTATCAGGAAAGACTTAATTAACTCAATCTGTTAGACTGGAGGACAGAAGGGAAAGGGGGGACATGATCGAAACATTCAAATATGTTAAAGGGTTAAATAAGGTTCAGGAGGGAAGTGTTTTCAATAGGAAAGTGAACACAAGAACAAGGGGGCACAATATGAGGTTAGTTGGGGTAAAGATTAGAAGTAATGTGAGAAAATATTATTTTACTGAAAGAGTAGATGCTTGGAACAAACTTCCAGCAGACGTGATTGGTAAATCCACAGTAACTGAATTTAAACATGCCTGGGATAAACATACTGGTATATCCATCCTAAGATAAAATACAAGAAATAGTATAAGGGCAGACTAGATGGACCGTGAGGTCTTTTTCTGCTGTCAATCTTCTATGTTTCTATGGAATCTTACCAAATTGAGGAAGGGCCTCAGAAGATGGATGCAGATTTATTGATAAGATGCAGCATACTACAGATATTTCCATTCACAATAACCTTTTGATTTTTGCCTATTGAGTAGGAGATGTGAGGAGTGGGGAGAGAAATTGGGAATGTACAATTTTGGGAAGTCAGCCTCTTAAAATTCTCTTCTATCAGCGCAGTGCTTGATATCATACCAAGAACTGTGGGATAACATCTGTTTCTACCTTGTATAATAATTTTTCAGTCAATACTGAAATATTAATTTCTAGTGAAAATCTAGATTGAGATAAAGGTATAACATGTCTTCATTGCAGAAACACTAGCACTTTCTTAAAGGTATTTGCAGGCGATTCAGTCAAGTAAAATATTTCTTTATTTTGAACATTTTTCAGAAACAAAGTACAATATGACAGGTTGAATTAATGATGTCTATAATGAAGGCATAAAAATGCAGAGATGGCAAAGAAGCATTTTTAGATTCATGTTTCAGGTTTACCAAGAAGGTTCATTTAAACTGACACAGCATTGCATGCATTAGAAGGATATGTATGAGTGCATTAGTAATTCTTGTACCTTTGTTCAAGAGAGAATTAATTATTTTTCCTATCAGCTAATAGAATAATACTATTGTTTATATCATCTATTCCCTCTATAGCTGAAGATCAGTTACGTGCAAAGGGTTATGACAAAACACCAGACTTCATATTAGAAGTGCCAATTGGTAAGTCCATAATGCTTTTTGTTTTTCTAATTGAGTTGTTTATATTAAATGCTAGCAATCTTCATAGAATTATTCCAGATATGTTTTAATCATAACGTTGAACATATGCACAGTGGTGAACCAGTTCCATTGAGAATTTATTATGGGAAGTGATCTGTTTGAATGCAATCAGTTGTACATAATAAATTAGATCCTTATTCATGAACAAACTGATTACATGTTTTCTCTCTTAAAATATCTAGATTTATTTGCTGGGATAAAAAAATATTTTAAGATTTCACTGTCAAGATAGTCGTCAGCCAAATTGTTGGGTTTCCTGTAGAGACAATGTCCAAGTATACAATATATTAATTATTTTAATTTGTTAATAAAATGTATATAGCTGCTCATCTCACAGAAAGTTATTCTGAGTGGTGCAGAACAATCCAGCAAAACTAGAAAAATATAAAACAGTTATTATCCAAATCATTATATAACACTTATTTAAAATATTTCATTTATCACCATGATGTTAATGATAGGCTGCATAATAGAAGCCAAAAAATCTCCCTTAACTAGTAGTTAGATCAAAGGCATCCAGCTGTATTCCACTTACCAAAAATTCCCATATTTTTCCATGGTGATTTATTGGACCAAACTGTTACATACAATTCCAAAGCTAATAGAAATGTATATAGGTACTGACAATCTGTAGGGTTATTGCAAGAGTAACCCTAGGCAGTGTACAGATGGTAAGAAAACAGAAAAATAATAAAACAATTTCTGATTCTGAATCTCCAGAAACAATAATATAACACAAGCTTGAGGTAGAAAAAGCATTTGTCTTCTAGTCAAAAGCACTACCGTATAACTCAATACAGGGCTCTTTTAAGCTAGCCCAGATGCCTGCAGAAACATCAAAGTCCAATAGAGTTGAAATTGCTCAAACCTCTGAAAGGATGTTGTTCCACAGGGCAGAAACTGTAGATAGAGAAGGAACGACTGACTCCTAAATCCCATAAAATGATATGCTGAATGGGATTAGAGCATATCAACCCAGTTGATTTTGATGGGGCACACAAAAACAACAGAAGACAAGTGGTTTTACAAATAATCTGGCCTTGTGCCACATAGGGCTTTACGGATGATAAATTGGACCTGTTGCTTACTGAGAGCCAGCATAGCTTGCTGAACAGAGGTGCTACATGGAGATCTTGAAAAATACCCAAAGGTGTCTATTCCAACTCAGCTTTCTTGCAGGATCTTATTTCCTGCTTGCTTATTACATTTATATTTATATTTCCTTTAAGAATCTGAGGCCAATGTTTATAGTTTTCCCACATTCATTTTTTTATTTTTTTTAAAATCTTGTCAGAGTTTAAATCTAGGGTTCCCTTGCCATGTATTAACACAGTGAGCACTACATTATTGTTCCAGTATGATTTGCCAGAAAATGTGTATCATCTCCTAGAATCATCTCTGCAATTTCTAGATTGTCATATGAGATTTGAAATAGTTTCTAACATCACAATAGTCTTGCAGTGAGGAAAACAGTTATGGAATAAATAAATGCTTAAATAGTTATAAATTAATCAGTGTGATGAAGCAATCAACATTTCATAAAGACAAGTAATAAATGATGTAGTCATTCTCTGTTGAGAAGAAGCAGTTATAGAATACAGCTTCATTACCTAAATTCTAATCATCTTGGCTTTCCACCAAAATAGACTGTACATTTTTTCCTAGAATAATATGCAACTGCAACAGAAAAAAACTGCGAAAAAGAAAGAGGGAGAAGGGAGGGACGGAGGGAGGGACGAAGGAAGGAAGGAAGGAAGGAAGGAAGGAAGGAAGGAAGGAAGGAAGGAAGGAAGGAAGGAAGGAAGGAAGGAAGGAAGGAAGGAAGAAGTCTGACAAGTGCTTATTTCAATATACCTTACTACTTATTTTTTGGAGTTCTCATTCCTTTCTTGTTAGTTATGATGCCAAGCACATTTACAACAATTGTTATACCCTATCCCTTGGCCTTTTGCTCTGAGTATCTTTTATGCATATTTCTAAAGATCCTGTGATTCTTGAGCCTCAAACTTATTTTTCACAGTTCAGAGTCTCCTTTCATATCAGTTGAAAGCTTTTTCAGATGACTACTATAAGAAAATAAATTTGCATAACAGTTAAGGAAAGATTTAATTGTCCAGACCATGACTCTCTTAACTGGAGCAGGAAAAATAAGCATTCTCTCCTCCCACCTGTTTCACCTGCCTCCCCACTTTGTGTGTGTGTGTGTCCTGCATATATCCCAGTTTCTATATTACCTATCTTCTCCTATTCAATTCTGTGTTCAAATCTACCTGTTTCTCTTATCCTCTCCTCCAGCCTCTTATTTCTATAGCAATAGCACTTATATTTATATGCTGCTTCATAGTGCTTTACAGCCCTTGGTAAGCATTTATGGCATATTGTCCCCAACAATCTGGGTCCTCATTTTACAGACATTGGAAGGATGGAAGGCTGAGTCAACCTTGAACTGGTAAGGATAGAACTCCTGGAGTGAGCAGTGGGTTAGCCTGCAATACTGCATTCTAACCACTGCACAACCACGGCTGTATGTTCTTCCTTGATCTTAATTGTTGCAATTCCATCTCTCTGGAAATCTCTCTCTCCAAATTTCCAATCATGATGTATTTCAGACATCTTCCTTGGTAAAAATATTTCACCATTTTTTTAAGTGAACTTAATCAGGATTAATTGAATAGAAAATGGAGAATTGTTCAAAAATCTCAAATTCCCATGAGTATATTTTTTTCTTTTTAGCTGTAGAAGGTCACATCATTCATTGGATTGAAAGCAAAGCCTCTTTTGGTGATGAATGCAGCCATGAAGCATACTTAAATGACCAGTTTTGGAGCTACTGGAACAGGTATATCTTCATTTGTATGAGCTATAAACATTATAACTTTGGTATTATTGTCAATATTAGTCCACTGGAGAAAGGCAACCTAGAAATGCAATTCAATAAATAAATACATTTTATACATTATAATTTTTTGTTTCATCTTGCCAGACAAAGGCAAGCCAGATATACATTTTTAAAGGATCGCAATTATTGTATTTGCTATAATTTCTGTACTCTGACTAGCACTAGATTATAGAGCCAATACAGTATATGGTACAGTGTAACCCATGTTTGAAAATACACTGCTCAAAAAAAAATAAAGAGAACACTCAAATAACACATCCTAGATCTGAATGAATGAAATATTCATTGAGAATATGCACAACTATTCCATTTGCACAACAGCATGTGAAATTGACTGTCAATCAGTGTTGCTTCCTAGGTGGACAGTTTGATTTCACAGAAATTTTACTTGAAGTTATGTTCTGTTTTTTAAGTGTTCTCTTTATTTAAGCAGTGTATAAAAAAAATTAGAAGGTATCTCATGATAAGGGATTTTTTTTTTGGTTTTGCAAAATGTTGATTAAGGCTATTGGACCTTCCAGTATAGTACTATCTAATAGCATCAGATCTTCAGTTTAGGAGTAGAGAAACCACATATTCAACATGTTCATCTACCTGGATGCTCTAAACTTTTGATGTTATTCAGGTTTGATATCTTTACTTCTTATTTTATACATGTACAAGAGGAATGTGCAACACATCAAATTTTGAAGGGGTCATGGGCATGCACCTTGCATCTGCAAACTCCACCTTAAGGAGTTGTTTACTACAACTCAGGTTCTAATACCCCAGGAATATATAGATTTACACCACCCCATGGATATATACATTTGCAGAAAGCATCAAGATTTTGCATCACAGTGTTTTAGAATGGGTGTGGGAATATTGTTGCTGTTTCTTTACTTCTGATACACAATTTCCTCGGATTGTACACTTGTTGTGTGAGGCAAAGATTCAGCTTCTTCAAAAATACACCAACAGCATACTTATCCACACTCCAAATAGTTTCTGCTACAAATCCATAGTTACACAGCTTAATATACAGTATCATTACATGATAATGTAATTCACTATACTTAAATTTCCTTGCAAAGTCACTCTTTTTGATATTCTGTATTAATAAATGAATGCATTTCTGTAATCAAACATCTCACTATGCAGCATCTACACTGTCACTAAAAGCTTACTAAAAGATTGTTGTGAGCTGCCCCGAGTCTTCGGAGAGGGGCAGCATACAAATCTAATAAATAATAATAAATAATAATAATAATTACAGTATATAAAGATGTATGTATTCAGTTTGTTATATTTCCTATTTTTGTATATCAGTGTAGAGTGTCTTAGAGAGAATCTGAAGAAAGATAGTTTCCAATATTTTAACAAAATAAAAAGTCAAAATCAAAATCACTGACACTGACATTAGATAATTCCTCATAATGAGAAGAGCACTTCTTCTATACTCTTGGATTAAAAATAACAAATCTTCCATCAACTGAAATCTATTTTGAATCATAAATTATGAATGTATACATTGAACGTATACTTTTGAAAGAAAAAAAGTACTACAGTAATCTAGTATTCTGAATTGTCAGAATATGTTCATTTTAAAAATTTTAATAAAAATTTTTAATAAAAAGATCTCATGAGGTATGTGTCAGGGTTCTGAGTAACGCATCCACAAAAAGCAGAACTCCGAGGCAGGCAGATACCTCAAAGAACATGCTTATTCCATACATTATATCGGCAGAGCTAGTGAAACCAACTCTAAAAATTCCTAGCCTAATTGGGTTTTAGCTTAATTAAAAGAGCAAATATTTCCCTCCTCACATTATCCAATGAAAGTAGCTGGCAGGCTGTTTGGTCACTTCTCTCTTCCTTCAATTTCTATTCTTTCTGTAATATATTTTACTTGAGTATAACCTCTATAACCTTCATTGTGTATTGTTGTGTATTGGGCAAAATAAAAAAATAAAAAATAAACTGACACCCGTTGGGATAATCTTGCTTCCCACAAGAAAACATTTTGTTTTGACTGTTAGCCAAGTCTATCTACTGGCCCCTTCCTTCCCCCTTTCAGAGTTTGTGGCAAGTATGAGGCAGCAAAAGATAGTTTCAGCCAGGTTTGCTTCAAAGTTGATAAAGATATCCTAAATATGCATATTAATAAGAAAAACATTTAAAGTTAATTTCAGCATGCTAATGTTGGAATCCTTTCAATACTCTTTTGAGTAAAGGTGGATTATTATATAGTATATCTAGTTATACAATTTCAGCTTTCAGTGTTGCCTTGCAAAATACTTTCATACTGCAATTACTGTCTAGTAAGTAAGATTAGGATTGGAGCTGGATTGCATCTAATAAAGTACTATTTTTCTCCATAAGAATTAACATAAAATTCCTATGCATATCAGAGACGTAAGCACAAATCTATTCAAGATACTGAGTTAACCTAGTGAATACCTGAGTAATAATGTTATCAGGTGATTTATTAATAGAAGGTTATATTTTGTGGATATGTTAGAGAAAAAAGACATATTTTTATCACAGTGGCTACAACTAGCATTTTAGGATTTTAAAATATTGACTTAATAGAAACCATGTCAAATATATAAGAAAATTATTCATGCATACCCAGTATCCAAAAGCTTCATTGGCAGCCAAAAAACAAAGATCTGAAAGGTCATTTTTCTTCCCACATTGTGATGGTTTGTTGACATATTTTGACATCCTGGCATTGCACTAAAACATTTTGACCTTGCTCCAACACTTAGGGGTTGAGGCCTGGTTAACCTATCCACTGCTTGTGGAAATTCATAAATTCTTCATATTGCCTCTGTAACACACAAATGCCTGTTATAAAATTAATATGTTTAGAGATTTGGGCTGGGATGAATTTAAGATTTGTGTATTATTTCATGAAATCATCAGGGTTGAATCTCCCCAATAGCAAATGAATTGCAATATTCCCAAAGAAAGTTTAAAAAACAAAACACTTATGGTGGAGGTTCTTTGTCTTTGTGAAAATACAGCTTGCTCCTTGTTTAAAATTTCTGTTAGTATTATAGCTTTCTTAAACATTTAATTTAATGGATAATGCATGAAATACGTTACAGAGCTGTGTGTCTGCAGTCAAGATTATTTGGGGCAGACTGTTCTTTCAAACATGCAAGATGGCAAATTATTTCTTTTTTATATTTCTAAAATAGTGTTTAATGCTTCCTGTAAAAAATTAAATAATCTGAAAGGATATTTGAGTCCGTGAAACCAAATAGCACCATTTTCTTCAGCTGTAATAATGTTACAACAAATCAACAATGTTTGTTGATTTAATAACATCAAATCAACAAAATGTGTAATTAAGATTACATTTATTTATTATTTATTTATTTAATTCAACTTCTATGCCGCCCAATCCCGAAGGACTCAGGGCAGTTTACAACAATATAAAAATACAAGAACTATGAAAAGAAGTCAAATACATAATTCTAACTTCTTCAATTCGGCTGGATCCAGGGATGGTTTCTTGAGGAGGGGTCGCACAACTGCTTCTTTCAATGGCTGCGGAAATGATCCCTCACTCAAGGAAGTGTTAATTAACACCTGGATCCAGCCGCATGTCACCTCCCGACTTGCCGAGACAAGCCAGGAGGGGCATGGATCCAGTAGACAGGTGAAGGAACTCACGGCTCCCGTGGCCTTGTCTACTTCCTCAAGGGTTACCAGGTCAAACTCCCAAATAACAGGACTAAGACCTGACCCTGTCGCCTCGGTCTGAATTGAGTCCAGATCATTCTGAATCTCAGTGACTTTATCTGCAAGAAACTGAACAAAATCCTCAGCTCTAACCTACAAGGGTTCCACCATTTCCATCTTATTCAGGAGGGAAGGGGTCACCCTAAACAGGGTGGCTGGGTGAGAATCTGCAGACACAATAAGGGCAGTAATGTACACAGACTTTGCCGACTATCGCCACAAGGTAAGTCCTAATATAGGCTCTTACCCATGTTCAGTCAGACTTAGTGTTACTGGCCCTCCACGCTTGCTCTAGGTGTCTCTTCTGGTGTTTCCTCCCCCGGAGTTCCTCAGTAAACCAAGGAGATCTCCAGGGTCTACTACCTCGGAGAGGCCGAAAAGGCGCACTCCAGTCCAGAGCCCTCAATGCAGCCTTATTCCATGCCATCACTAGAGACTCAACAGACTATGGACAAACGAGTCAGGAATAACCCCAAGCTCCCTCTGAAACCCATAAGTGTCCATTAGGCACCTGGGGCGGAACCTCCTAATAGGTTCTGCCTCCCTGCGGTGAGGGATTGGTCGGTCAAAGTTCAGCCTCAGCAGAGAGTCATCTGACCATGAGAAGGGTGTGGTGACTATACCCCTTAAAGCCAGATTGTTTTTCTACTGCTCTGAGAGAAACTCCAAGTTGAGTGTATGTCTCCCCCCCTCCATGAGTCAGATCCTGAATTACTTCAGTCAGGTCCAGGGTTGTTATGAAAGTCATGAACTCCTGCACCACCTCCGCGGTTTCACCAAGTGACAGCAGTTTAAATTAAACATTGACCAATGAATATCATTTTCAGTAGGATTTTTTCCAGATTTTTGTTGCTGAACATTTTATTTATTGGCATGCCTAATTCATTGAAATCATTTATAAGTTCTTTTATTTTCCTTAAAATAATAGAATATACTGGTAATCTCTTACATTGTTTAAATTATTTACCTTTATTTTCTGTTCCTTTAATTTTGTCACATCGTTGGTGGTTATCCTATAATATTGACAGAACACTTTAGAATCCATATATGTTAGTGCAAGCCATCAGTTTCAGTATCCTTGGTATTTTTCATTCAGATTAGACAAGCATTTAGGCTTATGTATGATAAAAGCTGACAGCATAGATCCTGCTCTGCTTACCAAAGGCCTGGTCCCAGGCAATTCACTGTGTCAAAGAAGACTAACCTCTATAAAATGATCAGTTTCAGCTTTTCTTATGATTTTTAATTGTCCTTTATATCTAGTATTCTGGGAGTCCCTTTTTTTTTTAACCTTACATAAAAATTGAAGAAACAAATTTTATTTACTATTCTGCAATATACACTATAAAAACTTATTTCATGGAGATGTATAAATGACCATGCCTCTCTACATGGGGCTACCTTTAAAAAACATTCAAAAGACTACAGTTGGTGCAAAATGCAGCCATGCGAGCCATAACGGGCCTTCCTGGCATATGCACATCTCGCCATTACTCTGCGAGCTGCATTGGTTACCAATTGGTCTCCAGACACGATTTAAAGTGTTGGTTATGACCTATAAAGCCCTACATGGCTTAGGACCAGGTTACTTACGGGATGGTCTTCTGCCTCACGCATCCCAGCAGCCAGTCAGGTTCCACAGAGTTGGTCTTCTCCAGGTCCCATCAGCTAAGCAAAGCAGATTGGCGGGGTTAGGGGAAGAGCCTTCTCTGTGGCTGCCCCAGCCCTCTGGAACCAACTCCCTCAAGAGATCCATACTGTCCCCATTCTCCTGGTTTTTTGCAAGGCTCTAAAAACTTACCTCTGTCGGCAGGCTTGGGGCCGTTGAGCTTTACATCTTGCTCCGGTTGTAGATGTGATTGGGTGATGGCTGTTGAATGAATGCTTTTTATACTTTTGGGGTTTTAACTATTAGTTTTTAGTGTTAGGTTGGGTTTCACTCGTTATATTGTATTATATTTTACTCTTTTGTTTTAAGCCGCCCTGAGTCTGCGGAGAAGGGCGGCATAAAAATCTGACCAAATAAATAAATATTGCATTTCACATTATGGGAAGTACAGTAGCTGTCATAAGCATACCCACGAGTTATCAATTTTTCCATTTAGAGACTGGGATCTTGCCTGTCTTTTCTTTTTGGCTTTATAATTTCTAAACTGGCTCCTATTGTATTGTCCATCTCAGTTTCAAATCGAGGTTTCACAACCTTGTGTTACAGTGCCCTTGCTCAGACCTGGGAATAGCAGATATAGCTGAGTCCACTTTGCCTTCAATATGGCATAATCATCTCACCATTGCAAAACTTTTTAGCAAGATGGGCAGCATACAAGTTTGATAAATAAATTACTATATAAATACCCAGAGCACAGGACAATTTTATTTATTTATTTATTTATTCAATTTTTATGCCGCCCTTCTCCTTAGACTCAGGGCGGCTTACAACATGTTAGCAATAGCACTTTTTAACACAGCCAGCATATTGCCCCCACAATCTGGGTCCTCATTTTACCCACCTCTGAAGGATGGAAGGCTGAGTCAACCTTGAGCCGGTGATGAAATTTGAACCGCTGACCTACAGATCTATAGTCAGCTTCAGTGGCCTGCAGTACAGCACTCTACCTGCTGCGCCACCCCGGCTCATTTTACATCACAATATTTCATCCTGCTACAGCCTACAATGTTTCAGGTCTTGTGCAGCAGCAAAGATAGAGGAGAGATATGGAGATGGAGGGAAGGGAAGGGAGGCATTCTCTGCAATCATAAATGTGGGCAGGTTCCCAAGTGTCTGAATTTTGATCACATGACTGCAGGAATGCAACAATGGGTGTAACTTTGAGGACTAATTTTAACTATTATTATTTCACCACTTTTCTAACTTCAAATGGCTTCTGAACAGAAGCATGTTAAGTAATATCTATGGCAAATGCTAGGTATACGGGTTTAGCTCAAATCCATAAATAATTGGAGATTTTAGAAATAGAATGCACGTAAATAGTCCAGGTAACAGTTCAGTAAGAACAAAAGAGTGTACTATTTAAAAGCCTGTGATGTGATATATATTGCTGAATTTGAAAATTAAGGGAGACTAGGATAGATCTATTTCGGCCTTATTTTGGCCTCATCAGCTAGCCCTACCCTCACTGGGGCTTGAACTTGCAACCTTTACCTTGTAAGGCAGAAAATTAACCTCTAGGGCAGAGGTCCCCAACCTTTTTTGCACCAGGGACCGGCTTTAAGCTACACCAGTTTTCCATGGCCCGGTGGGGGGGGGAGCTAGCTGTCAGCGGCGCCATAAAAGGGGCGATCAAGAGAAGAATGGGTGAATGAATGGACGGAGGGTGGGAAGGAAGGAAGGAAAGAGGGAAGGGACAGGAACAGAAGAAGGGTGCAAAGGAAGCAAGGAAAGGTGTGAAAGGGGAGAGTAAGAGAGGAAGGAGTGAAAGAAGGGAATGAGGGAGGAAAGAAGGGAGGAAGGAAAAGGAAAGCAAGAAATGGAGGGAGGAAAGGAAGGAAGGAAAGAAAGAAAGAAGGGGGGAAGGGACAGGAACAGAGGAAGGAAGCAAGGAAACTTATGAAAGGGGAGAGTAAGGGAAGAAGGTAGGAAGGAGAAAGAAAAGAAGAAATAGAGGAAGGGAA
Organism: Erythrolamprus reginae; assembly: GCF_031021105.1. NCBI lineage: Eukaryota > Metazoa > Chordata > Lepidosauria > Squamata > Dipsadidae > Erythrolamprus > Erythrolamprus reginae. The sequence goes on from NC_091950.1 coordinate 79,962,825, forward strand.
GGTAAAAGAGAGAAAGAAAAAGAGCAAGAAAGAAAGCAAGAAAGAAAGAGAAAGAAAGAAAGAAAGAAAGAAAGGCAACTTCAAAGAAAGGCTCACTGAGCATCTCTCACTCTCTCTCTCTTTCTATCCCTCTTTCTTTCTTTCTCTTCCTTTCTCTCTCTCCTCTTCCTTTATCTCCTCTCTCTCTCCCTCTCTCTTTCTCTCCCCCCTCTCTCCCCTTTCCCTCTCTCTTTCTCTCTCTCCCTCTCTTGCTATCTCTCCCCCCTTTCCCTCTCTCTTTCTCTCTCTCCCTCTCTTGCTATCTCTCCCCCCTCTCCCTCTCTCTTTCTCCCTCTCCCTCTCTTTCTCTCTCTCTCCCCCTCTTTCTCTCTCTTCTTCTCACTTTCTCTCTCTTGTTTTCTTTCTGTCTCTTTTGCTTTCTCTCTCTCTCTCTCTTTCTTGTTTTCTTTCTCACGCTCTTTCTCTCTCTTGTTCTCTCTCTTGCTATCTCTTTCTCCCCCCCTTTCTCTCACTCTATCTTTCTCACTTTCTCTCTATCTTGCTGTCTGTTGCTATCACTCACTCTCGTTCTCCGTTCTTCTCAGCGGTGACGCGCGCACGCCCTGCCCGCCTTACCTTTGCGAGAGCACTTTCGCCCCGGGCTCTCAGCAAGGGGGTTTGCAGGAGAGGTGGGGCCAGCGAAGGTGATATTCAATGTCGGGGGCGCACAGGCGGTTGCACGCGCTCCCTATCTCCCTGCTAGCCCACTCAGAATATTCAAAATAAGAAAAGCCTTCGCCGGCAAAGGTTTTTCTTATTTTGAATACTCCGAGTGGGCTAGCAGGGAGATAGGGAGCGCGTGCAACCGCCCGTGCGCCCCCGACATTGAAGACCTCCGCTGAGAAAAGCCTTTGCCGGCATTTCCTCTCGGCGTCAAGGAGGCGCAGCGGCGGGCGGAGAGAGGGAAGGGGGGGCAGCGGCGTCCCTCCTGGCCTTGGCGGGCCGCCCGACCCTCCCCACCTCCTGCAAACGCGGCGGGCGGCGGGGGGAGAGCGAGGAGCCGGTTCCGGCGGGCGCGGGGCTTGGCTGGCTGGTGGGGGGAGCGCCGCTGGTGGTGCGGAAAGGCCGAGGGGGCCCTGGCGCCGCGGACCGGCTGAAAACCCCCAACGGCCCGGTGCCGGTCCGTGGACCGGCGGTTGGGGACCTCTGCTCTAGGGTACAGTATCCAATCCCTTCAGCTCTGTACCAGGGAAGGGTTACATGTTTTTTTGTGTTGAATACACAAATAATACACAAATACACACACACATATATATTGTATGCAATTTCTAAATTTGTTATATTAATATGGTTAATTGTCCTAAATTAAAATAAAAGTTCACTTGTTCATAAGTGTCAGTAAGCAATGAGCTAATAAAAGGTGTAGCATTTAATTTAATTTACACCATAGAGATTAACTGTAAAATTCAGATAGCAATTCCATTACTGTACAGTAGTTATACAGACCTATATTTGTATCTGCCAAATTTAAGTTAATTAGGAATGTTGATGCTGTTTGTTTTTTCTGTCACAAAGCTCATCTTTAAAAAAAGGCTAGACACTTTCTCCTTCCCAACATTTATCATCTAAATAATAGTCTCCCCAAGATGGCAGCCGCATAATAAAGTCTTTTCAGTGGAGTGATGGGTAATGAAGCTTGCTTGTGAAGCCAGCGAAAAATGTTGTCTACTCAAGTGCATGAATATGATAGCTGGAGAATCAGTGGACTTTCTCAGTCATCAATCTTTTTAGAGCTTCTTCTACATCTGAATATTTTGATAGATGATCAAATAATTGAGTTATCTATCTTTATAACCATAAGAGTTGCATAAAAATTATTCTCACGTAGTACTGAATATTAAACTATATTACACATCCACTAATTTTTTTTTTAAGTGCTGAAGGAATTTTAAAATATCTCTTACTTTAAATTAACAAATGGAAATCTGTACAATTAAATGTTTGGAATTTTTTATAAGAATTGAAAACACAGAATCTTGGAATAAATGGAAAACCAATAAAAGTATAACTAGTACATCAGATATAATATAAAATGTTTGTAAAACATATTGGTGACGAATGAGCAGTTCTTTCAGATTTCGTTTAACATCTTGCAAGAAATAAGGAGACCATCAGACAGACTAAGTATAAATGATATCCAATCAGGACATAGCTTCAAATGTTATTTAACTCAATATCATTTTCCATAGCGATTTAAAAGATGAAGATCTGGAACTTTTGAGACCATGTCTTAATTTCTTTGTTTTCAGTCACATCCTTTAAGATTTAAAGATGGGGATGAGAAGAAAAAGACTGAATAGTTTTTCATTTGCCTAGTTTTCATATACCTGTATGGTGTATATATGCAAGAATAGGAATTTAATATAAATTCAATAAAATACAACTGAGATAAAGCCACCAAAATCACTGTGCCTCAGATTAGTGAGGTTTTAACTCCCATTAGTTTCCATGAATCTTTTCTCAATGCAAAAAACAATTGAATTACGTAGATGTCTCCTGTGATTATATCCAATTGACTTGGATATATTGACAAAAAGGAATTAATAGTTTAATAGTTTACAAGATTTGTATGCTATCCAACTCCAGTGGACTATGGACGGCTAAAAACATATAAAAAAGAAAAAAAAGATTACAATATCAGCATAAAATATAAAAATAGTTCAATAAACCCTATTAATAACACTCAAACATTCATGGCCCAGGCCCACCGGAAAAGCGAGGTCTTAATGGCTTTCTGGAAGCCGGCAGGGCAGGGATAGTGTGAATCTCCATGAAAGTTGGTTCCAAAGGGTCGGAGCTGCCACAGAGAAGGCTCTTCCCCACGGCCCGGGGAAGAGGTCATGAATTTCTTTTTCTTCATGTGCCACCAAAGAATTTCTGATGCAATGTTAATGTAGCTTTTTAGCAAGACTATTTTAGTGCATCTGAGAAGCAGCTGCCAATGCAAGTACAAGTGTAGGACTCCAAAACAGATCTTTGGATCAGCTATCAAATATGTAATCCTAGTGTTTCTTCAACACTCCGTGGCTTGCATTGGCTACCGATCAGTGTCCAGTCACAATTCAAAGTGTTGGTCATGACCTTTAAAGCCCTACATAGCAGTGGACTAGATTACCTCCGGAACTGCTTGCTACTGCACGAATCCCAGCGACCGATAAGGTCCCAGAGAGTTGGCCTTCTCTGGGTCCCGTTGACTAAAGAATGTCGTTTGGTGGGCCCCAGGGGAAGACCCATCTCTGTGGCGGCCCCAGCCCTCTGGAACCAACTCCCCCCAGAGATTAGAATTGTCCCCACCCTCTCTGTCTTTCGTAAACTACTCAAGACTCACTTATACTGCTAGGCATGGGGGAGTTGAGATATTCCTCCCCCCTAGGCCATTACAAGTTATGCATGGTATGTTTGTGTGTATGTTTGGTTTTATAATAAGGGTTTTTTAGTGTTTTATTATTGGATTGTTACATGCTGTTTTTATTGTTGTTGTTAGCCGCCCCGAGTCTACGGAGAGGGGCGGCATACAAATCCAATAAATTATTATTATTATTATAACAAACACCATCTACCAGTAGAATGAAAGCTGCCACTAGGATGAAAGCCACTGATGAACATGATTCCTACTTTTTGTGAATACACACATGCACACTAAAGTTCTCCTAGAAGGTCAGAAGCTTATCTGAAGGATATTTGAGAGTGGGGATGCAGAAAAGCAGAGAACAAAGGGAGGCATCATTGTACATTTGAAGGCTATTCATGTACATTTTAAATGGAGAAAAAAAATCCATCTTTGTTACATATAGTTTATTTAGATGTTATTTAACTGGCTAAGTTTAATTATATATATATATATATATATATATATATATATATATATATATATATATATATATATATATATATATATATATATTAATATTATGAACACTTCAATCCACAGATGCATATAAAGCAGATTTGGAATCTTTTGTTCTTTTTGAAGGGGAATAGTAAAACATCTGTGTTCCCTCTGGATTGTTTGGTTAGCATAGAATCATCCATCACTGGTCTTTGATATAGCAACCAAGGAATCATATGTTTTGTTTTAAATGATAAATATTCTGTTGTCATGAATACTTATAAGGTTCTCTGAATTTACATCAGAATTCTAGTTCTATAACTTCTTTCATGTGTGATATTATTAGTAAAATTAAAAAAGTTATTGAGGAGAGGTTTAGACAATGACATTAAAAGACTATGCTAGCTGGAATGCAATACAGTACATACATACATACATACATACATACATACATACATACATACATACATACATACGAAAAATAATCATTCCATTCTTTCAGCGATTTGTAAATTATTGGAAAGAGGCAAAATGCCATAAGATCTCTGTAGACATTCAGTTGCATAGTCTGAGTCTGTCTACACTTTTCATTATCTAAAATAGGAAGCTAGCTTCCACACAAAAACATAAAGATTTTCAAATTGACCAGCATTATTGAAGACAATAACGCCTTAAATGTGAAGACTGCTTTACTGTCTCAGTTATTCCATTGACTCTATTTATCTCAGCATTTATAAGTTTATCTTATACTTCTAAATGTAAAAAACACACGCAATAAAAAGAAAGTATATCAAGATTTATGTATATCTTTTTGTAATTACATTTTAAATTACAGATGCTAAAATAAGTAAGATTTTCTAGTAAAAATAATTTCCTACAATAAGTACTTTTAATTTTATAAAGATTCAAGATTACAAGAATAATGGCATAATCAGTTATTTCTGACATCTGATGACAATCATGGCTTTTATACTGCTTTCTTCAGGTATAAATATACTTTATTATTATTACCATTCTTACTGTTACATTACTCCATTTCCACATACACTTTTAGAGGGTATTTATTAGTTGCTTATTTTTAAAACTTAAAAAAATGCTGTCTTGCAATTTTATGTAACTTCTCTTTTTTAGAAAGGAAAGTGTACAACCTAAACCTGGGCAGTTTTAGTTGCAGACCATCATATTACTGTTATCACATTCTTTCCAATGCTCTAATAATCTTAATGTTTATTAATGATTAAAATCAGAATTGAAAATAAAATAATAAACATTAATCCCAAAGTAACACATTTGTTTGAATTCCACAACATTTATGTATTTTCGGGAGGGGGGGGCAGTGAGAGTGCCTATGAGTTTTGAAGACCTGAATCTTTACTTGAATAAAGACAATGATGACAGTGAATTTCTGTCCAGAGTTAATCAGCTGCAGAATTTGTAAACTGCACGTATGTCAGAGTTGAAAATGTTAGCACTCTGGTAGAAGCTTGAAAAGGTTAGATCTGATAAAAGCCATCAGCAGTTAAAGAAAGTGATTTATGGGACTGTAATGACACAAAATGCCTCATTTATCACTACTATATGGATAGGTTAAGGTTTCAGTGTCATACTTTTAAAACTTGACCACTTAGAATTGTCAAAATATATCCTTAATTGCCCATCATGCATTATACTTTCAATTTCCTCTCTAGAGTTTTAAAAAAATTTTATCTCAAACTGCTACTAAGCTTGTCACGTGGCTTTGTTTCATTTTATCACAATATAATTCTTTTTGAAAAGTGCACTGCTAATTAAAAAGCAAATCTATTATATTTTATTATGCAAAAATACTTGGATACAACATTAAGTACATTAATGTAAGACTTGGCAATTCAAATTAAATAAATTATGTAATAAGTATACTTTAGCATTTTTCATTGATTTAATTCTTCAATTCGTAGAGGTAACTTTTTGAGTCTTGGGACTGAAGAGGCTTGCGACAGGCTTAAGACACACAGGTCTTTATTGCAAGATCCAGCAAAGAGCCAGGCTGACAGCTTCCCCTTTTATAGGGAGCTATCATGGAGTAACAGTGGATCATGGAGTAAACTGTGCAGTCTCAATACTTAACATCCCTCCCCTCTTATTTGGAACTGCCCACTTAGGTACGTGGGGTGTTTAGGAACCCTAGTGGGCCTGCGCGGTTCAGTGGGGCAGTTGGCTGGGGCCAGAGGAGTTGGGTCTGCTGTTGTCTCTGGTTTCACCTATGGAAGCTCCTAGAAGTTTTTGGGTGGAGTCACAGATTCTAAATAAATGTTAAAGATGTGAGTTCAATTGTTTGGAGAATATCATGGCAAAGCATGTTAGCAGAAGCAAAGCTAACCCTCTCAAAATCTTCTTTCAAATAAGACAACAAATAACCATAAAACACTTCTTGAGAACAGGAAGGGTATCTGCTGGTAACCTGGAACATTTGCCAAGGGCCAGAAATAAATGATGTAGTTAATGTAATTTGATTGACTGCTGTCTCCACTTTTAATACACACTCTTCATTTTAAATTACCAGCAAGGGGGTATGTGAGAAGAATTCATTTTATTACAATTCAGCTTAAAGAATCCAACTCGATTTAAAAGGCTAATGAACTTTTTTTTAAATGCTGCAAATACTGTAGTTAAGGGGGGGGGGGGTAAAGATTTATTATTTATTTATTTATTTATTATTTATTTATTTATTATTTGGATTTGTATGCCGCCCCTCTCCGAAAACTCGGGGCGGCTCACAACAAGTGAATACTGCTAGCAGGATAGTGTTTTATAAGTGCAATGTAAGATTAACACAAATGATGCATCCAAACACTAAGAACATTGCTAGAGCACAGAGGGTTACAATTATTAATACTGCAGAAAAATCATTACTAGCCATGAAATATTATTAATTCTCCGTTTACATTATCTTGGTTTTGATAAAGCTTGAGTCAGCCTGTATCAGCCTCAGCTATAGCTTTAAATCAGCATGTCTTTAAATGATTGGAGTATGACCAATATTTATTTACAACTTTTATATAATGTTTCTCTAAAATCTGAAAAAAAACCTTTGAATAATGTTTGTTATTGAGCTTTTTTGTTTACTCTTGATCCTAGTGAATATTTTATGTTGAATAGTTTACATAATGTTTATTGGCTGTTTTATTTTTAAATATAATAGTATATAATGTAAACAATTGTTAAATATTATTTAAAATGGTTAAAATTCTGGTGCGGAAAAAAATTGCTGTGCAGTGGTCACTTTCCACATAGAAACTCAGGAACCAGGTAAGTTCTCCGATGGAGTAGGTCCTCCAACAGAAATCTCAAAGTAAAAGCACAGAAAGCCATAATAGAAGTTTCTACAACTCAGTGCTTTGAAACGAATCTGTCTTAACAAACTCATTGCTCCTGAAAGAAGAAAATGATAACAAAAAATAGCCAATAGAGATTTCTGTTAAAACGTCTGAAACTCAAAGCCAATAAATAATCATCATCTTTTTTTCCAAAATACCCGGCTACAAAATCTTGGTTCAACATCTGGTTTGTTAATTGAATGAAGCTTACTCCAGTGTTTCATTTTCTTCTCTGAAGAAAAGCTTCTAATCTTACTTATATTAGTAACCTTTTCTGAAAATTATTTTTTAAAAATGACTTAGCTTCCTAACAGTTATTCAAACATCATTGTACAACCCTAGCATATGTGATTGTAATATTAGAAGTCTCCATGATAAAAGCTTCAAGGGTATTTACTTCATTCATATGATCTCAAATTTGGGGTTTGGTTTAATGAGTATATAAAATGTACTTGTAAAGTCAGCAGCAGCTGCCAACATGCACTAATATATTAAGAGATGTAATCTTTGCAAAGAAGTTAGTTGGCGTTCCTGCTGGCCCTCCTATCAACTTTAACCTCCAACCTTCTTCAGCATGTATCACCACAAATAAAACTGCTGAGGTTTGACAGGAGGATAAAAAGTCACCAGGCCATTGCATAGGGCTCTCTGTGTGATTTTTTTTTCTGTCTTAAACTTAAATAGATACTGCTGTAAGTCAAAGTTTTAAAGGAAGCCGTAAACACTCACCCATATCACTTTAATTTTAATAATTTCTGTTTTATCAGTAGAAATGAAGAAATATACATAGTAAATTATGTTTGACAACTAGAATTTAGTGGTTTTGTTATTGGTTGTCTTTGACCATTACACAGATTTCTGTTCTTCATTTTAATGTGTACTGTTTCAAGCAAGCAGCATATGATATTGATATAAACATGGCATTTTGTATACAGGCTTATAAATGAATTTTTAGATCGTGATTAAGACAAACCAGATGACAAAAATAAACTATATGTTTGCATGTACTCCACTTACTTTAGAATACTTTTGTGAACACTAGCCACCTGTGATTGAGCAAAGACAAAGCTCTTACTTCATTTTACCATTCTGTACAATTCTTTTTCAAATTGAAAAAGTTATATACAAACTAATATATATATATATAATGTCTGTATATATCTTGTTCTAATTGTGGTACCTTTCTGCAGACTAATCTTTTTCATCTTGGCAAACATGCTTTTTTTCCCCTAGGAGGATTAAGTGCTTTCACAAAGTAATTTTATCAAAATAAGTTAATATTGCATTTTCTTGTTTGTTTAAAAACAGCAGTTTAACATTTTCATGAACACTTACTACACAAAAAACATAACTATTGATATAGATATCAGTACCTGTTTATTTGTCTGCATGTATAAACTTTGCCTGCAAAACGCTAGGCACTCCAAGTTCAGTTCTGAAGAACTGCTGACACAACCTCTCTATGCACTGAGTTAAATGTTTCATCTTTTTTCAATCTTGAATCCATCCTTACTACAGGTAGTCCTTGACTTACAACCACAACTGAGTCCAAATTTTCTGAGTGCGACAGTTATTAAGAGAACTTTGTCCCATTTAACAAACTTTCTTGCTATGTTTGTTAAGTGAGTCACTGCTATTGTTAAGTTAGCAACGCAATTGTTAAATGAATCTGGCTTCCCCATTGACATTATTATTATTATTATTATTATTATTATTATTATTATTATTATTATCATCAGTATAACACAGCAAATGAGATCACTATGCTGGATTTCGTATTTCATCATCAGTCAGGCGCTTCCGAAGCACCTAGGACTGCGTGATGTAGCAGCGAATTATGTGTGCCGATCCCAGTAAAGCGGCTTTTTGCAATTGACAGATGGAGATTTGGTATTATTATTATTATTATTATTATTATTATTATTATTATTATTATTTATTAGACTTGTACGCCACCCTTCTCCGAAGACTCTAGAACTTTGCTTGTTAGAAGTTTGAAAAAGGTACTCACATGACCCAAGGACACTGCAATCACCATAAATGTAAATCAGTTATAAAGCATCTAAATTTTGATCATGCGACCATAGGAATGCTCCATTTGTCATAAGTGTAAAAAATGATCAGTTTATTTTTCTTCAGCAACTTTGTAATTTCAACAGTCACTAAATGAACTGTTGTAAGTCAAGGACTACAGTAAGTCAGCAACATATATGACAAGTGCAGAAATTTGGACACCTTTCCAGTTGATTCATTGATAACATATTGTTCTTTTTACTGTAAGAACAATCAAGAGAGTCAAAAAGATGATAGGCTTACTAGGTTGACAATTATACAGGTGAACAAATATCCTATCCACCCTAGACAACTTCTGAAAGAACTCCCAGAACCACTAAACCATATATTTCAAAGATCTTAGAATACCGATGAACTACTAGAGGACTGGAAAAGAGCTGGTGTAATTCCTATCTTCAAAAAAAGGGGGGGAATGGATCCAGGAAACTACAGACCTATCAGCCTTACATCAATACCAGGAAAGATTCTGGAAAAGACACACTGTTCTATAGGTAAAAAGTTGTGAGCATGAAAACAGCTGTTTTTACATAATCTTAGAGTGCTAAAAAAAACATTTAAAAATGTATATTGGCTCCAGTTTTCATGATATAAGCAACCAACTAATGAAATAAGGTTTATAAAATGCATGATACAACTTACACCATAGATTACATAGTCAGTATTAGTGACCAATAGAAAATCGCCACCATCCAATTTTTTTTATCACAATGTAAAAAAGATGTTGTGATTATAGAGTGCAGAGAATAGCAACAAATATAATTAGGAGACTTGAGACTAAAACATATAAAGAATGATTGTTGGAATTGGGAATGTCTACTTTAATGAAAAGAAAAGGACTATAGGTGACGTGGCTGCAGTGTTCCAATATTTCAGGGGTTTGCCACAAAGAAGAGGGACTCAACTTATTTTCCAAAGCACCAGTTTTTAAGAAGAGATTGGACAATTATTTGTCTGAAATGGTATAGGGTTTTCTGCTTAAGCAGGGGGCTGGACTAGAAGACCTCCAAGGTCCATTTCAGTTATATTCTGATTTGACTCCCTTCCCACTCTGTTATTCTAATCTCTAAATTGGAGTACTGTTCTGTCTCCTTTTGGAAACCATAGGTTTCTCGAAGCAGCCTCTAAGAATTTGAAAATGAACATAATTCATTCTTACAAGTATCTATCTCTCTCTTTCCCTCCATCCCCCTTCCTCTCACTTTATGAATCACACTTACACTTTCTAGCAATTTCAGCTGTTAGAAATATGAAAAAAATAAGTACTGTGTAGAACTGTTGAAGCCAAGCAATAATACTAGAAGACCAAGAAAAATGTCTGGTTAAAGAACCACCAAAATAACACCCACAAGTCACTTGCAAATAGTCTGCTGAAGAGTTTAGCTTACACCAGAGTAGTTGTCCACAATGCAGTGTTACATATAAAAAGTGACCTTTCTCTGATGTCATCAGAAAAGTGATTGTCCAAAGAATGCAAAATAAAATTAACTTGAAAGATTTTTTGGGGGGGGGATTATTTGGACTCATGAAACAAAAATTGAATCATTTGACCAGAACTACATAATGTTTAGAGGGGGGGAAAGGGTGAATCATTTGAAGAAAGCACACCTTGCTAACAATTAAGCTTTATTGTGGCTTTATTGTGCTTTATGCTTTTATAGCAACCAGTGGCACAGGAAATACTGTGAAGATGGAAGAAATAATAGAGTCAAATATCAATATATCCTAGGGGCTCTAGTCTCGCTGCTGAAAAAATTGAAACTGGAAAGAGATTGAATATTTCATCAAGCTGACACACAGAAATATACCCCCAAATTAACCAAGAAGGACTTACAAAAAAGAAAGATGAAGGGTTTGGAATGGATTTCACAGTCCTCAGACTTGAGTATTATTGAAAATCTGTGGGGAGTTCTCAAACATAGGCTGCAGGCAAGGAGTCTTAAGAATATTTCTGAACTAGAAGAGGTCTTCAAGAAAGAGAGGGGGAAATATTCCCAAACTAAGAATGTATAGTCTTTTACTGAGCTACTAAATTTGATTTTTTTTTTCCCTTCAAAGAAGATTTTGCAAAGAATAAAGTCCAAATTTATGGGCATGAGTCCAAATTTATGACTTGCCGTATTCACTGTTTACTTATATTGTGAATGTAATAAGTGTGGTTTCAGATTTGGAGAAAGATGTTATAACTTTGTTATATATAGAGGGTATGTCTGCCTTTTTTAAATTAGAGATTCATCAAAACATTTGACCAGAAGTGGCTACATTTGTACTTGCACAAATTTTCTTTAAACTATAACAGCCATTAGTTAAGAATGACAAAATAAAGCCAGGTAAAAAAAGAGCCAGTTTTGTTTTGGGCTTAAGGTGTTGGCCTAGAAATCAAGAGACTAAGTTCTAATTCTGCTTTAGGCATGAAAAACCAGCTGAGATATTTCAGGCCATTCATTTTCTCAGTCCAACTCACGTTCACAGGGTTATTATTGTGGAGGAAATAGAGTATTTGGAGAAGTACTCCTGAGTCATGTATGAAAAAATAAGGTAATAATCTTTCAAAAAATCAAACCACTATTTAAACCAACTATTTCTAATATTAGAATAAATAAAAGCATAATTTATACTAAAATGTCAGGATCATTTCTGGGCTGTAAATCTTTAAAGGTGGGGCACTCTAATCATCATGATTCAATAAGACTTAGTTTCACAATTTTAAATCAATTATGAAATAGATTCTATCTCAAAAATTCTTCACAATGTTGCTATCAAAATAACGTAAACCAGATTGAATGAGATGCTCACTGAATTTGCACAGGGCCTTAGAGATAGCATTCCTTTTCATTTGAAGAATGTACAAAGAATTGATTTAGCAATTCAAAAGAGTAATGCAAATCACCATTCTTCCTCTGTTTGCACCCTTTCCTTTTTGGGTGCAGTTTCCAGGTGATCTGGTTTTCATGCTCCTTGCTGAAGTTCAGTGCTGTCCTGCAGAGCATGATCAAAAAAACTCAAGATGTATATGACAGTGCAATTGAAACTCCTGGAATGTGCAAAATTTCCTTACACTGATGGGTCTTGATGATGTAGTTATAAAGATGTTACAATCTTCAAATCAGACTTTGAATCTGGGTCATAAGTAGCTTTTTAGGGAACCATCTTAACTTTAAATGTTTGGCAACTGAAAGAGTAGAAAGAAAATTCATCTAATGAAGTCTACGGAGAGGGGCGGCATACAAATCTAATAAATAAATAAATACATACATACATACATACATACATACATACATACATACATACATACATACATACATAAATGTTAGAGAGACAAGAAGGATAAAGGTTCTGTTTCTTTATGCAATGAAGAATTAAATAATGACAGTTCCTATCACAATAGCAGTCATTAATTAATGATTTATTAGATTGATGTCCTTTATTTTTGTACAACTGAAGGCGTCATTAAGTGAATCACTTTGAGTTTTAAGTGAATCCTTAGTAGTTCAGCAAATCAATGGTTCGCTATCAACAGAAGCAACTGCCAGTTTTTGGCTAAACTATCATAAAAACATGAGCCTGTAACCACCAGACCCTGCAGACTGCCATAAATATGATGGGTGTGTCAAATGGCCAAAATTACAGTCATGTGGTCCATTTTCCTGCATTACACAGCTACCTAAGGCCAAGTGACATTGTCTAGTTCAGGGGTAGGCAAAGTTAAATGTTAAATAGTAAGGCAACTTATTTTTAGGAAGACACCTTATTTTTGGAAACCCTGTATTGTTAATTTGACAAAATTGTTTAGTGCTGCCTGAAATGTATGTTTGTTTGTATATATGCGTGTTATTGAATTATTACATTATGCTAGATATTGAATTATTATAACTTATAGGGAGAACTCCTATTAATTGCAAAATACAGTAATGGCAGTGGGAAGTATTCTGCTGAGTGTTCTATTTCAAAAAATGCACAAAAGTTAGACATATAAACAGGCCATAGACTGTTCTGAAGTGATGAATTAATTCTTCTATTTTCAGGTTTCTATTTTTTGAAGACAAAACTTAAAAGGAAGCCAAACCTATGTTTACCCCCTTTGTATGTCAGAGTTTAAATGTGATGTTTTATGTATACACTCATTTTGACAGTTGAAAGACCTATAAAGCAATTATATAATTGCATCAAGTATTAAGTAGAAGAGATAAAGGCTTTTAGAAACTCCAGAACTGTTTTAATCATTGCATCACCTGAAGTTGAGCTGCAAAATTATGTCCTAATTATTTATAACAAGTAATTAACTACATAGGCTGTGAAAGATTTTCAGAAATTATTTTTCTTTGATTTTTACCCATACACATAGACAAACACCCCATCATTTTCTATTTTAGTAGTTTCCACAATTTAAACATTATATTCTTATTGTTTGCTTTCTGTTATATTAGTAGTGTGTGTTTTGCAATTCTAATCTTCACATTTTTCTTTCTTTATCACCAAACTAAGCCTTTTGAAGCTGAGAAATTTTTCACAGCAATATTGACAGTATTCACATTTGCATGATGACAGCCAAGGAATGGAGCAGTAATTTTTGAAATTGCAGAAGTATTTAGAACACTGATAAAAGCTGAAATATATTTTTGATGGATTGAAGTTAAGCATACATGATTTTTCCTGCTGTCAAAAAGCTCTGAATTTAGTGAATATTTGCCTGCTGTGAGAATGCAAGATTAACATCACAACCATCACCCGGGCACCCAAACCCTGCAATTTAATAGCTTTTTAGGTTCTTTCCTTTTTCTAAACAGCAATTAATCTCATTTTAGTACAATTTTCTCGTTTCTGAAGTTGCTCATTGAATCGCTGTTTTGTTCATATTTGGCTTCAGCTCCTCTGCATAGTCATTAAAGTCCCAATTAATGTCACCTTTAGCTGAAGAGTACTCATTTTTATTGAGAAAATGACAGTTGCTGCCATGAGTAGTGCAGTGTAATATACATTAATTGCCCTGTAACACTGGTAATTACGAGTTTTTCAAGCCTCTCAGTAAACTGTCATGCCTAGACAAGACTGTGCTAAAATAGATTACTCATTAGGGAGACCTGTCCTGTTTTCTGTTGGGTTCTTAGTGTTGGCTTAAAAAAAAATCTTGAGCTTGAACAAATAGTTGCCAAAAGCAATTTCCTACAACAACATGTTTCTGTTGGGTTCTCCTCCCATCACTTAAGTATGTGGTCAGCAAACAGGCAGGGCACAGTAGACTCAAGAAATGCTGAAAGGTGGATAGATTTTGCACAGTGCCCCGGACTAATCTTGCTAGTTCTTAATTCAGTGTTGTTACTCTATGGTAGACTGTGTTAAAAGAGATGGGTATTATTGCACTACGAAACAAAAATTGCTGCTGACAGTGTTTGGTTAGAAAAATTATATCACTCACTGTCAATTGTATTGGATTCCTAGCCAAGTTTACTCTAAATTCAGAAATTAGTTGGGGGTTTTTTTGAAGAAGAAGAGTGCTTTTAGGGAATATCTCTTAGATTCTGGATTTCCCAGTTCAAAAATGAATTAATATGAATGAAATGATTGGTTCTACATAACAGCCTTTAAAATGTGTGCTTTAATTTTCAAATGAATTTTATTTTAATACCCGCAGTTGCATTTTTCCCTTTATTTCTTGGGGGACTTCTTGTCATATGTGTGTATTAACATAAAATAATCACTTCTAAAGCCATTGCAGTAAAGAACTGGAAACCTTTGTTTTATCTTTGTTGTAACACCTGCTTTAGGCAATCTGCTCTCTTTTTCTTCCTAAATGAATTTTGTCACAGCCTTTCCTATTCTCTTGCAGTGATGAGCTAATGAAAGTAGATAGTACAATTTGTGCTGACCAGGTAGCAACTGCCAGCACACAGCTGTGGGTACTTTAAAGAAATAAATAAAATATAACATTATATCACTGATTTACCCATTACCCAACATTAATAGTGAGAGACCTTGGTGTGTTTATCTGTTTGTATTGGTGTGCGTTTATCGAATTGTTTATGACAAGACTAATTGGGGTAATTGTAGACACTGAAATTACCTGTCAACTATATGTAACCACACTCCCTTTCTTTCTGACAAATGATGACAACTGAGGGACCCCGTAGCATTACTCATGATGGCTTTTCGAGTGGTAATAAGGACAATAGGGGCTCTGGCTAATTTGACATGGACAGCCTTCACAACAAGAAGCCAGCTAAATGACTTGTCAGTGGGGGAAGGAAGTCAGAAAAGTAATGGAGTCCCCCATGGCGCTCTGACAGGGAGATGAGGCAATTTCAACAGAAAGTGAAAAGGCTTCAGTTTGTCAAGTATTTAGAACAATCAGAGAACAGCTAGAGGCTGGAACCTGACAATAAATTTGTGAACCATGGTAGCAGTTTCATATAGGTCAGTTATTTCATAATGGTTACGCAGCTTTTAAAGGTTTCTGCTTTCGTAGTAGACTTCACATCTGCCAACTGGTGCTTTATCACCTCAAATTTATGGTTTGCTTTTACACAGTAGGAATAATAGTTAAGGTTATAGAATACATAAGTGTGAGACACCATGCTTTTCAGATCTTGGTGTGCTAAAAAGAATAAACAAAAACTGAGGTGGTAACACTGTGATGGCATCCATTACAACCCTGGAGTGTTAACATGCTTGTTGGAGCATTGTCTGCAACTTTTATATAGAGGTAGACATATCTCTAATACGTGTTTTCTTTTTAAAGTTTTCTTTTTTATTCTTTCACTTTATTGTGTAGATTCCTATTAAATGCTAAAAATATATTGATGAATGTAGACAGGCAGTCCTACAGAAGAATACCGTAATTTTTACTTAGTATATTGTTCAAAACTGAATTAAGTCTTGCTTTCGCCTTATTGTTTTGCTTTTGACATGTATTGTATTAAATAATAGAGAACATAAGTTATTTGTGTGAATGCTATGACTTTCTAAGAAGAATTGGTTAATCATGTTTTAATTACATTAACTACATATGTGAAGATTTAAGTGTTACTAGTTACCATATTTTTAACAGATCTACAATCAATATCTGAGAAATTTATAAAACATAGTTGCTACACAAATGCATCAATCATAGAATCATGAAAATTTTCAAATATGCAATTTAATGGATTAGTTTTTCATTAGAATGAAATCATTGAAGACTGATAAGAAAGAAGAAGAAAATGATATAGTCTGCAAGAAGTCTGTGAGGTTGAACCTCTCGTACAAAATTGATGGGGAAACATAGCATATTAATGCTATAAACCCTGTTCTTATTTTCAGTCCAATATGTCTGTCTGTATGTGCACGCACACACATGTGCGTTCATGCGTGCACACCCATGTACATGCATGTGTGCATATGTGTTTGTATAATACATAAATGTACATGTACATTTCCTCTTTTCAAGAAAATTGATGTCTGAATGAATGCTGACACTTGTGAAATATCTATTTAGAATTGAGGAACGTGGCATTCCAAACTCATTTTATTTGTTTGTTTGTTTGAATTTGTATTTGTATGCCACCCAATTCCTGAGGGAGCCTGGGCGTCACACAACCAAAAAAGTAAAACATACATTGTAATAATAAAATCCCTTAAAAAACAATCTAAAAAAAATTAAACCAACAATTAAAAACAGTTAAAGCCATGCATGTCATTAATGGCTAGATCCTGATGGTGTGCCATCAGATCAACAGTTCCAAGTCTGCCATAAAAGCCAGGTCTTTACAACTTTTGAGAAGGCTGGTAGGGTGGGGTAGTCCGGATCTCAGGAGATAGTTGGTTCTAAAGAGTCGGAGCAGCCACAGAGAAGGCCCTCTCTCGTGGATCCACCAGCTGACACTGTTTAGCTGACAGAAGACCAACCCCCTGGGTCCTTATTGATCACTGGGAGCTATGGTAGAAGGTGGTCTCTGGCCCTAAGCCATGTAGGACTTTAAAGGTAATGGCCACCACCTTGAATTACACCTGGAGATAATCTGAGGCCAGTGCAGTCCACGGGGAATTGGTGTAATGTGGGCGTATCTAGGTGCACTCACAACAGCATGCGCGGTTGCATTCTGGACCAGCTGTAGTCTCCGAACACTTTTCAAGGGAAGCCCCATGTAGAGCGTATTGGCAATAATCTAACTGTGAGGTGACAAGGGCATGAGTCACTGTGAGAAGAGTCTCCTAATTCAATTATGGTCACAATTGGTGCACTAGGCAAACCTGTGCACTGTAGTTTCTTTTGCCAATAATATTTTTTTTTTAAAAAAACTATAGCCATGTATATAATTTGGTTTATTAAAATAATATACATATTCACAAATGCCTGTTTGTAAGTTGTTTCATGGATATATGTTGTCAGTTAAATGGTTAATCATACTACAGAATATAGACCAAGTATAATAATTCTGCTTATAGAGATATCCAGTTATGGACTTTTAGAAAAATGCAAGGAGCCTTTGGCTGTCGAGAGTCACACTGAAATGTTTTGGTATATAAAGAAGAACTAAATAAATGCAGCTAATTTAGCATTTGCTTTGCAAACTTTATATTAACTAATATACAAAGTTTTGTACACAGATAAAGGAATTATGATTTTTTTCATAATTTTGAATACGGTACTTAATATTGCATTGAAGAAATAAAATAGACCATGACATATCAAAATCATCTCTATTTTTCTATATGTAGTTATAGAGTATATGAGACGAAGACAATCCTTTCCATAGATATTTCAAATCAAATAATTATTTTCTCTATGCCTCGATTGCTTATTTGTCTTTTATTAAGTGGTTTTTCTTCTACCAGTAATGAAAAATATTTTTGACAAAGCAGAACATTATGAAAGTTCAAGGCAATGATTTGTACTCTTGGTGATAGCTGAATACTCATATTTCATAAGATGAGGTCAGACCTCTACCAACTGTTGCTTTGAGGAATTTTTTTTCTAAATATGTAGTGGTGAATAAACTGCTATTAAATTGCATGCATAAATATTACATTATTCAGCAAAACACACACACACACACACATCTATAAAAAACTAGCAATTGTCAATTTGGCTGAAAGTATAATAAAATGTAAAAATATTCAACAGGATTATTTTATTCTCATTTGGACAATTTTGATTTGTTTTGCTGTACCATTTTACATTTGAATTTTGTTTCTTGACTATAGATAGACTTTACAGAAGTGTTTTATTTTAAATACCCTTTGAATAAAATGGACCTCGTAATTGTAGAATAAGCATAATTAATACTTATTTCCACAATAGTATGATGAAAATTAAATACAAATGCTTTATATTGAATATATAGAAGATCTATTGCCAAACACACACAAACACACAAACACAGAGGGAGGGAGAGAGAGATCTTGATGCTCATGTCCATTTTTTGTGATATTTGGCATCAGATTTTTCTTTAAGCATAGAATCAATATGGGATTATTTCTAGTTAATTAATATGTTCTAACTCTTTCTGTAGATTATGCAATAATAATAATTAAATAATAATAATAATAATAATAATAATAATAATAATAATAATAATAATAATAATATCAGTGAATGGCTTACAACTGGCAGAACATATTTAATACAGAAAGATGCAGTGAAAGGAGCCATACCAGGAAGCTACAGGCCAATAACATGTTTGCCGTGCTGACAGGTATCATAGCTGACAGAATTCAGGACTACCTAGAAGAAAATGACATCATGCCAGTGGAGCAAAAGGGCAATAAAAGATGAAGCAGAAGTACGAAAGACCAGCTCCTAATTGATAAAATGATTTCGGAGAACTGAAAGAACAGGAAAACAAACCTATACATGACCTGGATTGACTACAAGAAAGCCTTTGACTCATTGCCCCACAGCTGGATCATAAAATGCCTGGAAGTCATTGGAGTCAATGAAAACATCAGGAAATTCATAGAAAAGGCAATGAAATATTGGAAGACTGAGCTTTTTGTTGGGAATGAAAGCTATGGACTGATCAACATCAGAAGGGGCATCTTCCAGGGGGACTCTTTGTCCCCATTGTTATTCATCATCGCTATAATCCCGCTGTCACTCATCCTACAGAAAACGAACCTAGGCTACCAAACTGCTAGGAATTTACCAAAAATTTCACACCTGCTGTATATGGATGACCTGAAGTTGTACGGAAAATCAGAAACTGAAATACAGTCACTAACCAACACTGTGCGAATCTTCAGCAATGACATCAGCATGGAGTTTGGCCTGGATAAATGTGCCACAGTGGCACTGAAAAAGGGGAAAATCACAGAAAGTGAGGGCATTGAAATGCCAAATGGTCAAACCATCAAGTGCCACCAGTCAGAAGCCTATAGATACTTCGGCATCTTGCAACTGGATAATATCAAGCATGGTCATGTGAAAACTGTGATCAGCAAAGAATACATCCAGAGGACCAGAAAAATTTTGAAGAGCAAACTGAATGGTGGCAACACTATCAAGGCTATAAATACTTGGGCCATACCTGTCATTAGATACACAGCTGGCATAGTGAACTGGACTCAAGCAGAGCTGAACAACTTGGACAGGAAAACCAGAAAATTAATGATGATCCATCATGCACTACACCCTCACAGTGATATTGACAGGCTGTATTTACCAAGGAAAATAGGTGGCAGAGGACTTTTGCAAGTGAAGCAGACAGTGGAAGAAGAGAAGCATGCATTAACTGACTATGTGAAGGAGAACAAAGAGTCAGCGTTGATGGAGGTCAACAATAGGAAGCTTCTCAAGGTGAAGCAAACCAAGGACCAGTATAGAAAAACTGTAACTCAATGTTGTATGGACAGTTGGCGGAACAAAGCATTGCATGGACAGTTCTTGGAGAAGATTGAAGGCAAAGTGGATAAAGAAAAGACCTGGTCATGGCTTACAAGTGGAACACTCAAAAATGAGACAGAAGGACTAATACTGGCGGCACAAGAACAGGCCATTAGAACAAATGCTGTCAAAGCCAGAATTGAAAAATCAACAGATGATCCAAAGTGCAGACTGTAAAGAAACAGATGAAACAATCGATCACATACTCAGCTGCTGCAAAAAGATTGCACAGACTGACTACAAGCATAGACATGATGCTGTGGCACAGATGATCCACTGGAACTTCTGCTGGAACTACCATTTACCAGTGGCAAAGAACTGGTGGGATCATAAGTTTGAAAAAGTGGTCGAAAATGAGCAAGCAAAAATGCTATGGGACTTCCGATTTCAGACTGACCGAATTCTGAAGCATAACACACCAGACATCCTGATTGTGGAGAAAAAGAAAGTATGGATCATTGACATCGCAATCCCAGGAAACAGCAGAATTGAGGAGAAGCAGCTAGAGAAATTAGTGAAATACGAAGATCTAAAAATCGAGCTGCAACGACTCAGGCATAAGCCAGTGAAAGTGGTCACAGTGGTACTTGGCATGCTGGGCGCAGTACCAAAGGATCTCAGCGGACATTTGAAAACCATCGGAATTGACAAAATCTCCATCTGTCAATTGCAAAAGGCCACTTTACTGGGATCGGCAAACATAATTCGCCGCTACATCACGCAGTCCTAGGTGCTTGGGAAGCGCCCAACTGGTGATGAAATACGAAATCCAGCATAGTGATCTCATTTGCTGTGTTGTACTGACATAACAACAACAACAACAACAATAATAATAATAATAATTTAGAAGTCAAATGTGTGCTCAATCAACAATAATTGACCAAGACATCAATTGATTAATTCCTATTTTGTTATTACTGTCATCTCCCCCCCACCCCTTCACCATTTTCACTTCCACCATTTTCCTATTTTCATCATCTTCTCATCCCCTCAACTATTATTAAGATCATGGAAGAACTGTGCCCCCTAGTGGCAAGACTATAGAAAAAACACAACAGACTTTTAAGACTCTGAGACTACATGGAAGATCTGTAGAGGATTTCGGACCTGGATTGGCTGATTGACCGAGGATTGATGTCAATTAAGATCTGATTTTATATTCTATATTTTATATTCTATTTTTTATACTATTTTATTAACTTATTAACTTTTTATCTTATTAACTTACTTAGATTTGTATTTATATCTTACATATTAGCAATATTTAATCTATTTTAATTAATTGGGGGGGGTTAACTGATGTATAATTGGAGTGGGTGTAATGATATGTATGGGAGGAATGATTGGTATGAATGCGATGGCTGGAGTGGGTGGGGTTATGCCAGGGGAGGGGTGAATGGGAATAGTATGAATAGTATGAATGAGATATTTGGGCCACCTGACGCCGGAGAGGCGGGAGGGGAGGGGGCACCGATCTCTGGGGTGGCGGAGGGTCGGAATATCCCTGTGTTGCTGGGGAGAAGCAGATATGGCGGGGGCCACAGAGCTAGCCGTTCCAGGGGAACGAGAGACCGTTGCTTAATAACGGTCCCTTGTTCTGGCTCTGTGAGCCCAACCTTGGGTACTGGTGATGAGTGTAACTCTGGCCCTGGACTCAGGTTGCTGCTGCTCAACGCCAGGTCGGTGGTAAATAAAGCTCTCCTCATCCGGGACCTGATCCTGGATGAGGAGGCCGACCTGGCTTGTATTACTGAAACCTGGCTGGGCCCAGAGGGAGGTGTTCCTCTCTCTGAAATTTGCCCAGCCGGGTTTCAGATATGGCATCAACCTAGACCCCAGGGAAGGGGGGGAAGAGTGGCTATTATAGCCAGGGAGAGCCTTTGCCTGCGTAGGCTCATTGCTCCGGAAATTGCGGGTTGCGAGTCTCTCTTGCTGAAGTTGGACTTAGGGGTTCAGGTGGGCTTATTTCTCACGTACCTGCCTCCCAGCTGCGTGTCAAAAGCCCTGCCTGTGCTACTCGAGGAGGTAGCCGGGTTGGCGGTGGAGTTCCCCGGACTTATTGTCCTGGGGGACTTCAACCTGCCGTCGCTCGGCGAAACCTCTGGGTTGGCACAGGAGTTCATGGCCACCATGACAGCCATGGACCTGACTCAAGTAGTACAGGGTCCGACTCACGAGGGAGGGCACGCACCTGACATGGTATTCCTTTCCGAGCAATTGAGTAATGGTCTGAGATTAAGGGGCTTAGAACCATTGCCTTTGTCTTGGTCAGACCATTTCCTACTACGGCTCGACTTCCTGGCTCCAATCCTTCCCCGCAGGGAGGCGGAACCAATGAAGATGTTCCGCCCCAGACGCCTGATGGACCCAGAGGGCTTTCAGACGGCGCTTGGGGTTATACCAGAGGCACTTGTCCACAGTTCGGCGGAGTCTCTTGCGGAGGCCTGGAATACGGCTGCTGCGGAGGCTCTTGACCGGATTGCGCCTTTGCAACCTCTCCGTGGCGCTAGACCCCGTAGAGCCCCATGGTTCAACGAGGAGCTCCGGGAGTTGAAACGCCAAAAGAGACGTCTAGAGAAGCGATGGAGGAAGAGTAGGTCTGAATCTGATCGAACACTTGTAAGAGCTTTTATTAAGACTTACAAAGTGGCGCTCAAGGCGGCAAGATGCGTGTACCATGCCGCCTTGATTGCATCAGCGGAATCCCGCCCGGCCGCTCTGTTTAGGGTGACCCGCTCCCTTCTTAACCAGGGGGGAGTTGGGGAGCCCTTGCAGAGTAGTGCCGAGGAGTTTAACACGTTTTTCGCTGATAAAGTCGCTCAGATCCGGGCCGACCTCGACTCCAATTGTAAAACAGTGTCGACTGACAACGAGTCAGTCGAGGTGACTGGGGCACGTACTTGTCCACCTGTCTGGGAAGAGTTTGATCTGGTGACACCTGATGAAATGGACAAGGCCATTGGAGCTGTGAGTTCCGCCACCTGCTTACTGGATCCGTGTCCCTCCTGGTTGGTCTCGGCCAGCAGGGAGGTGACACGGAGCTGGGCCCAGGAGATTACCAACGCTTCCTTGGGGAGGGGAGTTTTTCCATCACTCTATAAAGAAGCGCTTGTGCGCCCCCTCCTCAAGAAGCCCTCCCTGGACCCAGCCGTACTTAACAACTATCGTCCAGTCTCCAACCTTCCCTTTATGGGGAAGGTTGTCGAGAAGGTGGTGGCACTCCAGCTCCAGCGGTCCTTGGAAGAAGCTGATTATCTAGGTCCCCAGCAGTCGGGTTTCAGGCCCGGTTACAGCACGGAAACCGCTTTGGTCGCGTTGATGGATGATCTCTGGCGGGCCCGGGACAGGGGTTTATCCTCTGTCCTGGTGCTCCTTGATCTCTCAGCGGCTTTCGATACCATCGACCATGGTATCCTTCTGCACCAGTTGGAGGGGCTGGGGGTGGGAGGCACTGTGCTCCAGTGGTTCTCCTCCTACCTCTCTGGCCGGTCGCAGTCGGTGTTAGTGGGGGGTCAGAGGTCGGCTCCGAGGTCTCTCCCTTGTGGGGTGCCTCAGGGGTCGGTCCTCTCCCCCTTGCTATTTAACATCTACATGAAACCGCTGGGTGAGATCATCCAAGGACATGGGGTGAGGTATCATCAATATGCCGATGATACCCAGCTTTACATCTCCACCCCATGCCCAGTCAACGAAGCGGTGGAAGTGATGTGCCGGTGCCTGGAGGCTGTTGGTGCCTGGATGGGTGTCAACAGACTCAAACTCAACCCGGATAAGACGGAGTGGCTGTGGGTTCTGCCTCCCAAGGACAATCCCATCTGTCCGTCCATCACCCTGGGGGGGAATTATTGACCCCCTCAGAGAGGGTCCGCAACTTGGGCGTCCTCCTCGATCCACAGCTCACATTAGAAAACCATCTCTCAGCTGTGGCGAGAGGGGCGTTTGCCCAGGTTCGCCTGGTGCAGCAGTTGCGGCCCTATCTGGACCGGGACTCATTGCTCACAGTCACTCATGCCCTCATCACCTCGAGGTTCGACTACTGTAATGCTCTCTACATGGGGCTACCTTTGAAAAGTGTTCGGAAACTTCAGATCGTGCAGAATGCAGCTGCGAGAGCAGTCATGGGCTTACCCAGGTATGCCCATGTTTCACCATCACTCCGCAGTCTGCATTGGCTGCCGATCAATTTCTGGTCACAATTCAAAGTGTTGGTTATGACCTTTAAAGCCCTTCATGGCACTGGACCAGAATATCTCCGAGACCGCCTACTGCCGCACGAATCCCAGCGACCAATTAGGTCCCACAGAGTGGGCCTTCTCCGGGTCCCGTCAACTAAACAATGTCGGTTGGCGGGCCCCAGGGGAAGAGCCTTCTCTGTGGCGGCACCGACTCTCTGGAACCAACTCCCCCCAGAGATTAGAACTGCCCCTACTCTCCCTGCCTTCCGTAAACTCCTTAAAACCCACCTCTGCCGTCAGGCATGGGGGAACTGAAACACCTCCCCCGGGCATGTTTAATTTATGCATGGTATGTTTGTGTGTGCGTCTGTTAGTTTATGGGGTTCTTTTAAATCTTGTATAAATTCTAAAGTTTTCTGATTATTTATGATTTGTTCTATTCTGTTGTGAGCCGCCCCGAGTCTTCGGAGAGGGGCGGCATACAAATCTAAATAATAAATAATAAATAAATAAATAAATTATAAAAATGGCATTAAAATGTGATTTATAAAAAGAATAGCCTAAAACCATGGCCATAGATCCTTCCCTGGGACAATAATTGCCTGTTAAAGCATTATATTCCAATGTACAGTTTATTGTGAGGGGTGTTCATTACTCCTCCTTTTTCCAAAATGTGGAAGGGATTCTTAGTGTATATGCAAATATTTCCATGTGAACAAGACATGTATTAGCACCCTAGTGGAGATTAGCTTTCCAGTGAATCTTCAGCTAACAAAATAAGAAGGAATTTTCACCACTCTTTTTATGCTGTATTGTTTGAACAGTTCCTATGAATTGTACCCTATTGTGTCTATCAGCAGAACAGAAACTTTCTCCCATGTATAGTGCAGATTTGTGGATTTTTCATAATTCAGCTCATAATCTATGATCATGTATGAGGAGACATGCTATTAATGTGTATTACAAGATAGAAATACATGAGGTGGAAGAATTCAACCTTTCCAAATGATTCCCTGAATTTATTCAGTACAAAACACAACATTAACTGGAAAATTAAGAGAGTGATTGTTATTTATTTATTTATTCATTCATTTATTTATTTAATATTTGATTTGATTTGATTTGATTTAATTTATATGCCACCTCTCTCCGAGGACTCGGGGCGGATCACAACATATAAAAGAACAATTCGATACAAATCCAAATCCAATTAATATAAACCCACTAATCTAAACTAAAATCCCCATTACTAAAAATCAATCATAGCCATTCAACAACAACATACATGTCATTCGTCGGCCAGGGGGCTAAAGTCTAATGGCCCCAAATAAATAAGTAAGTAAGTAAGTGAGTAAGTAAGTAAGTAAGTAAGTAAGTAAGTAAGTAAGTAAGTAAGTAAGTAAGTAAAGTCTTAGACTCTTATGGAAGACAAGGAATCTTATGGAATGGGGCAGTATGAATCTCCGGGGGGAGCTGATTTCAGAGGGCCAGCCCCCACACAGAGAAGGCTCTTCCCTTCGGTCCCACTAAACAACATTGTCTAGTTGATAGGACCTGGAGAAGGCTGACTCTGTGGGACACATCCACATGAATTAGCTCTCCATTATTAAAAATATTTTTTTTTGAATCTGCTAAATTCAGTTTAATATCCATTGCCATGGATTGATCACTTGTTGATAAGATTTCGACTACTGGAACCAGTTCTATAGATTCATCCTCCTCACTGAGTTGGAATCTTAGTTGTTCCTGAATGTCTAAGAGAAGTTTCTGGTTATGTGACAGCGACTGTATTTCAGGTTAGACATCATTGTGGATGCTAAAGTAGAAAGGACTATGGATTTCTCAATTTCTCATGGAGAAAACTCAGTTGCTGGAAGACTGGTTGGGAGGTGAACGTTACTTTTCAAAAGATGTGAAAACATTATTGGGCCTGCCGTGGGACAGTGATGGTGTTGCCCAGGACCCAACAGTTCAGTCCCAAGTTACAAGTATTCTATTGACAGCACAGAGTGCCTATGGCCAGTTCTTATCCACTTATAATTAATAGTCTCCTTGATTAAAGTGTTGTAAGGCATAGTATTTCAATTTATTAACTGAAATTTACACATAACTAGAACTGCACATAAGTATTTTAATATGAATTCATTGGTGCTTAGTATCAGGTAAATGAGAAACACTCAATTCTCTACAAAATAGAGCATGAAATTAACGTGAGTTAAATCATTTGTTCTATATTAGCATTGAACTAGGCATATTTGTCTAGTGAATCTAAGAATTAAATAAATTAATATATTATCTTATTATTACATTGGGAAATATGTTTATATTTGAAGGAGAGATAATGACATATATTCCTTGTGTATTATAATATTTTCAGTGCAATTATGTACCGTATTCTAATCACTACAACCCATTTAACTTTATAAGTATAACATGAGCAAAATGATATAATCCAAATACTGCCATTCACAAAATAATTAGATAAGACTTCTCAAAATTCCTTTCCAACATATTTATTCTACAGACTTCATATCTTTAATTTATTATGTGTTATATTGCAGCTTTTAATATCCTCCTTCTGAAATGTGCCATTTAACTACTCCTTTTGTATCAGTTCACAGTATACATTTTTCTCTTTTCACTCATAAGTATTTATATTCGAGAATAAATACATTATTCTACTATTCTGGGTTTGTCCATACTGAAGAATCAAATACAAGGAGAACACAAGGTTCAGAGCGAAACTATGTAAACTAAATAGCAGCTTCATATAATTAAACTGCCATTTACAATTGAGGTTCTTTACCTAAGAGAAAGTATCACTGTATTCAAAGAGTAAGACATGTCGGAGGGTGGCATCAATGTCTATTTGTATTTTATATATAATATAAATGTATTATATTGCATGTTTTTAGTGTTTTTTTCGATTTCTCTACTCGTTTTCCCCATGTATATCTTTACTACAATAAAACATATTAATCTAATAGGAGGCATATCTGGTAGAGAAGCACACAACATCCTCATTTCCCCTAGATCAATCAACCATGAAATAATCAAATGAACTTTTGGTTTTTCCATCTGATTGTGAAGAAATACAATACAATTGAATTTGTCCAGGTTTTTAAGTGGAGAGGGGCAAGGGAACATAAAAATGTGACCTAAGTATGTTATCTGGCCACATTCTCTTTTAACTGCTTAAATTTCCTAAAGCACTTGATCACATTGCATTTTAATTTTAAAGCCATGTGTTCTATTAGTGGAAAGCACATGGCATTGATTTGCACTCAGAGTTCCAGTCTGTTTACCAGAACACAAGGCTAGCATGTACAGCCTCGTATCTGGGTCAAAAGGCCTAGAGAATACCTCTTTCTGAAACTTTAGCCTTGTGAAAACTAGAAGTTCTGATTAGCTCTGCCAACAACCAATTGTATGGTTTCTTACTAGCACTGATTATATTAGCCTCACATTTATCAACTACACAAACACTTAACCTATTAACTTGAGAGTTTGTTTGTTTAACGGCAATGCAATGTTCAGAAGAGTCACTCCAGAGCACTGAGTATATTATGAAAAGACTGTTTCCCCCACTGGTTTATATTTTTTGAGGACTTATATACACAACAGTATTTTGAGATAGACTCCGAAGGCATGCCAACTGTATGCTTGAAAATGTAAAGTAACTATGATAAATACGTTTGTGAGAGCCTACAGTCTCATACCTCAATGCATTTGTCAGCACAGAGGATTAGATGCAACCTCCTGCTGAGTATTCCTTGGGTTTCAAGTTGATTCTCTTTGTTTTATGAAGCAAATATTGTACTGATTTTAATATAAAGTATTAAAATATGAACCATAGTAATTAAATGATCTAACAGTGATATGTATTTCATTAAATCAGTGACAGTATGTGGAGAGAGACAACATTTTCATTAATAATTGGAATTAAAACCTTTTTTGATTTATTTATTTAAAAGAGTGGAGAAAACTGTACTTATACATTTCTTTGATATTTCATTACAACTTACCATATTTTCCAATAATAATAATAATAATAATAATAATAATAATAATTGTTGTTGTTGTTGTTGTTGTTGTTGTTGTTGTAATAAAAAGTATACTTACTCTTTGTAAAATGAAGTTCCTTTGGTAGAGATGTTTCCTCATCTTATTTATTGTGGTTTCATGCTTTTTCCAAAACTCTTTAAGCATTACAGTTAACTAGATTCTTGCACCAACTAACTAGAAGATTTTTATATTTGTCAAAAAGAAATGTAGATATTTGTTTGTTTTATCAATTTATGTAGCATCCAACTGACAAACAAATTACAATTCCATGCAGATTACATAGCATTAAAAAAGAAGAAAATATCAAACCAAGTAAAAACAACAAAGAAATTACAATAGAACTGAGCCAAAATCTGATATTAATCTCTACCATAGTAGATTTAGATTTAATTGGATTTGTATGCCGCCCTCTCCGAGGACTTGGAGCTCATCAAGTTCCCTGGTCCAATGTCTGAGAGAAGAACCAAGTTATCAAGCTTTATAAAAGACAAGCAGGATTGGGACCAGCTGAATTTGCAAGGCCATGTCCTTCAGAGAACTACCATGAAACAGAAAAGGCACAACCCTAGGCCCGTGATGGTGAATTTATGGCACACGTGCCACAGGTGGTACAAGAAGTCATCCCTGTGGCATGTGAGTTATCACCCCAGGTTAGCGATAGCGAACCTTTTTGTTCTCATGTGCCGAAAGTGCCTGGGCACACACTATTGCTCATGTCTGAATGACCACACCCATAATTCAATGCCTGGGGAGGACAAAAACAGTTTTCCCCATCCCCCCGAGGCCCTCTGGAGGCCAGAAATGGCATGTTTCCCAACTTCTGATGGGCCCAGTAGACTCATGTTTCGCCTTCCCAGGCTCCAAAGGCTTCCCTGAAGCCAGGGGAGGATAGAAATGCCCTCCCCATCCTCCCTGGAGGCTCTCTGAAAGCCAAAAATGCCCTCCCAGAGCCTCTGTGCGAGGCAAAAATCATCTGGTTGGCACACACATGCACCTTGGAGCTGAGCCTGGGCAATAGCTAGCAGGCCAGCAGATATGGCTCCATGTGCCACACGTGGCACCCATGCCATAGATTCACCATGACTGGCATAGGGTTTGATAGAGATTGTTTATCATTCAAGTCAAGGTTGTCCCAAATGTGCTTTTTTCAAGAGACAATTGGACTTTCTGGGACTTTTATGAAGACCATTTGCTTCTCGTCCAAGAATCTTCTATTCATTTTTGGAAATTGGAAACCTGAATAATCAGCATGCAGAAGAAGTCTAGAAAAGCATTATGTATTTCTGATCAATGTAACAGGACCAAGATGGATCTAGACACAGAGCAGTTCTATCCCTTTGACGTCTATCAGCATAACTACATGCACATATGCAACCTCACATATTTAATGTTGTAAATTCATGTCCTTTGTGTTTATGTTAACACTTAATAAATGACTCCCCTAACTAGGATGATCTGTTTTGCCAAATATCTACATATTGAGGGTTGACAATTATTCTCTGTGATGATGAAAAAAGGATTGCAATCAAAATATTGTATACCAGAGAGACCATGGAAGATTAACTTAACATTAAAACATTAACATTTTTTCTGAAATGTTTTTAAATATAAGTTCACTCGCTTTTCCTCTGTCTAACTGTTCCTTCATTTCCTTTTTGTTCTCTCTCCATCACTTTCCTTCACAGCACAGTTAATAGCAATAGCACTTAGTCTTATACACTGCTTCACAGTGCTTTATAGCCCTCTCTAAGAGGTTTACAGAGTCAGTATATTTCCCCCAACAATCTGTGTCCTTATTTATTGACCTTAAAAGGATGAAAGGCTAAGTTATCCTTGAGCCACCAAGAATTGAACTACTGACAGTCAATAGAATTAGCCTGCAATATTGCATTCTAACCACTGCACCGCCAATACTCTTAATAGCAATAGAAATAGCACTTAGATTTATATACCACTTCATAGTGCTTTATAATCCTCTCTAAGCAGTTTACAGAGTTGGCATATTGCCTCCAACAATCTGGGTCCACATTTTACCCAACTCAGAAAAATGTAAGGCTGAGTCAACCTTGAGCTGGTGAGACTCAAACTGCCAAACTGCCGGCAGACAGCAATCAGCAGAAGTAGACTGCAATACTGCATTCTAACCAATGGCCCATTACGGCTCTTAACCTTTCCTCTTACCATACCAGCATACAGGATCTTTCCTCTTCTTTTTACTCTTTCTGCGAGAAAAAAGGAGTAGATCCATACTTGTGTGTCTTGAGTATTTTATACGTGAGAGATGTACACATATTGAGATCTGGAAGTGGCAATCTTTGTGGGGGAAATGGTGCGTTGTTCTCTCTTTCCTTTTTGACAGGGTGAACATTTGGTCTTCCTGTCAGATAGATAGATAGATAAGGAGAGAATATATATGATATATGAGATAAGGAAAGACAATTGGACAGGGGACAATAGGCACATCAGTGCACTTATATACGCCCCTTACTAGCCTCTAAGGAACCTGGAGAGGTCAATCGTGGAGAGTCTAGGGGAGAAGTGTTGGGGGTTGGGAGTTGACACTATTGAGTCCGGTAATGAGTTCCACACTTCGACAACTTGATTGTTAAAGTCATATTTTTTACAGTCAAGTTTGGAGCGATTAATATTAAGTTTGAATCTGTTGTGTGCTCTTGTGTTGTTACGGTTGAAGCTGAAGTAGTCATTGACCGGAAGGACGTTGCAGCATATGATCTTGTGGGCAATACTTAAATCGTGTTTTAGGCGCCGCAGTTCTAAGCTTTCAAGACCCAGGATAGATAGTCTATTTTCGTAGGGTATTCTGTTTCGAGTGGAGGAGTGAAGGGCTCTTCTGGTGAAATATCTTTGGACGTTTTCGATAGTGTTGATGTCTGAGATGTGGTGTGGGTTCCAGACAGATGAGCTGTATTCGAGAATGGGTCTGGCATAGGTTTTGTAGGCTCTAGTCAGTAGTGTGAGATTGCCAGAGCAATATATAGAGCATATATAGATACATACATACTCTCTCTCGAGTGGGCGGCAAACAAACGAACAAATAAATACACATACATATATATCATATTTCCCTGAAAATAAGACCCCACGCGATGATCGATTTTTAGCGAAGTAGCGGTGCGGAGGTGAAAACACCATCTGCGCGTGGGGACACCCTAGCTCCGCTTCCGTGTCCCCAGGCTCGCGCGCGCCGCCCGCCCGCCCACGCTGTTGCCGGCTCCGCTTCCCAGCTGGGAAGCGGAGCTGGGGTTTCCGCGCGCGTGCCGCCCGCCAGCCCACGCCGTTGCTCGCGCCGCCGCTGGGGTCTTACCGGGGCAAGACCCAGGGAAGCCTCTGCCCGGCGGGGAAGCTCCACCATCTACGCATGCGTGGAAGGGCACGCATGCGCAGATGGTGGAGTTTACTTCCGGGTTGAAAACTAGCGATATAGCCCTTTCGCGATGCTCGAGGACGCGAAACTCGAGGGTTCACTGTATATATATATATATATATATATATATATACCATATATATTCTCTCCTTATCTCTTATATCATATATATTCTCTCCCTCCATCTACTTCTCTTCTTTTTACTTTCTATCGTTATATATATTACTTAATGTCTATTCTCTTACATATGTATTGTATATTGGACAAAGAATAAATTAAATAAAATAAATAAATAAAAATATATGCGTGTGTGCATGTATGCGCATATGTGTGTATAAAAATTTAATCTGCTGTTTTGCAATTAACTCTTGTGAATATTTGCTAAATATGTTGTCATAACATATTAGGCAATAACCAGCTTTCAAATTGTATATTTTAAATAGTAATACTTTTGCTCTATCTGTCGACTTTTTTATCTTCATATCGTTAGAGACCAATTGCAGCTTTATTTATCTTACTTCAAATTAGGGTGGGGGATGGAGGATGCGGTAGTTCAGTGGCTAAGACACTGAGCTTGTTGATCAGAAAGTCACTTTGAATCCCTAGCGCCACATAACCAAGTGAGATCCCAGCTTCTGCCAACCTAATAGTTCAAAAGCACGTAGAAAAAATGCAAGTAGAACAATAGGGACCACTTTTGTGGAAGGAATGTAACAGCGCTCCATGCACCTTCAGCATTTAAGCATGCTGGCCACATGACCATGGGAGCCGGAAACAACTAGCACGCAAGTTAGGGGAGCGTAGGATAGGGTAGGATAGGATAGGATAGAATTTCTGTG
Organism: Erythrolamprus reginae; assembly: GCF_031021105.1. Lineage (NCBI taxonomy): Eukaryota > Metazoa > Chordata > Lepidosauria > Squamata > Dipsadidae > Erythrolamprus > Erythrolamprus reginae. The sequence continues at coordinate 79,995,441 of NC_091950.1, forward strand.
TGCATTATTATATATTGAATCCATGTTCTTTAAAAAAAATATTAATCCAAATAATTATTTTATTTAAAAAAAATCTTTTATGGCTATTTCCTTGAGTCCATCTTTCTCGCTGAACACAATAGGATTTACTTTGATCAGGAACATTTAGAGTTGTTCTGAATATGCCTTTATTGATCTATTGGTTTTCTAACTATAATTGTTTTTGAACTTCAGATTCATTGTTGTAGATGCTGCTATAAAGAATAGTTCAATTCATCTTAGGATTTATACTTTTATTTTTCACACTAAAATTACATGAAAAAAAGATGCAGTATATCCAACCATCTATTATGCACTAGGATTGCCTATTCTGCTAAATATTTCTCAATATTTAGATGTGAAAATCTCAGCATAACAAGATTTTGATAAATTTGAACAAGCAAAATTTGTGAGGCAAGTAAAAATAAATACCGTAAGCACTTTAAAGAAACAAAATGCCTAATAGTTATATAGTGTATAAATTAGCTAGAAAAATAAATCAATCTTAATTCTCACGTTTTAGTCCCTCAGTTAGAATTAGAGCTCTTTTCGTCTCTTGAATTTTCCATTTTTCTCCTGTTGCCATAGTGAAATAAAGTAGCATAAGCAAAACTGGATTTTTTTTTCTTTTCTTTTTGAACTTGGTTAAAATAATGGTTACTCCTTTATAGTTGCTTTTAATAATGCAATGAGAATATCTACTACTGACAGATAAAGAACTCAATATTTAGCCATAAAATACATACAATTTGCCCACTTTCATAGAGAAGTCATTTGTCAGGACTATTTCCATCCCATTTTCTTTCCAGAATCTCTCTCCCTCTTTCTTTCTTTCTCTCTCTCTCTCTCTCTCTCCCCCACACACTTTCTCTTTATCAACTTTTCAAAGTTATAGTGGCACTGAAAAAAATAACTTACAACTGGTCCTCACACAACCACCATGCCCCTGCAATCATTTGATCATGGTTTGGGTGCTTGGCATCTGTTGGACATTTACAATAATTACAGCATACCATGGTCACATGATTGTCACTTTCTATCTTCCTAGCTGGCTTCTGACAAAGTCAATGGCAAAGATGAATCGCAGTCACGTGGTATCTTGTTTAATGATTATGGATGATTTTATTAATGACTACAATCAGAACTGCTAGATTGCCTTTCTAAGAAGGGCAGTCACATGATACCTTGCTTAACAATGACTTCATTTAGCAACAATCCAATTAGTTTTTATAAGTGAGTACAGTGGTACCTCGAGATACGAGTTTAATTCGTTCCGGACCTGGGCTCTTAAGTCGAGCAGCTCTTATCTCGAATGACTTTTCCCCATAGGAATTAATGTAAATAATTTTAATTGGTTCCAGCCCTCAAAAAACTCACAAAGTTAGTCTAAATTATGCAGAAAGACATGTTTTTAATGAAGAAATGTACATGTACATATAAATGAATAATGAAGTTTCTTTCACTTAACTTGTAAACTTTCTTAAACTTTTAAATTTACATATGTTCAACTTCTCTGCCACCCAATCCTGTAGGACAGAGGTCCCCAACCCTTTTTGCACCAGGGACCGGCTTTAAGCGATCAAGAGAGGAATGGGTGAATGAATGGACGGAGGGTGGGAAGGAAGGAAGGAAAGAGGGAAGGGACAGGAACAGAGGAAGGAAGCAAGGAAACTTATGAAAGGGGAGAGTAAGAGAGGAATGAGTGAAAGGAGGGAGGGAGGGAAGAAGGTGGGAAGGAGAAAGAAAAGAAGAAATAGAGGAAGGGAAGGTAAAAGAGAGAAAGAAAAAGAGCAAGAAAGAAAGCTGCAAGCACCCCCCCGAGCCCCCCAGGCCGGCTGCAACCTTTTAAAACACGCGCGCCGCTTCGCAGCTGTCTCCTGAAGCCGAACGCGGAAGTTAGCGTTTGGCTTCAGGAGACAGCTCCTTGGCGCTTGTATCTCGAATTTGGGCTTGTAAGTAGAACAAAAATATCTCTCCCCTCCCAGCTCTTATCTCGAGTTGCTCTTAAGTAGAGCAGCTCTTATGTCGGGGTTCCACTGTACTTATCAAGTGCTTGTACATGGGGGGAGTGGAAGTGTTTCTTGCTATGTGATTTATGAACTCATTTAAAAATATATCAAAGTTGTTACAGCTTGAAAGTTGGCATACAAAATTCATAAAATTCAAATTTTATTATTTTTCTGATGAGAGACTTTCTTTTGAATCATTAAATATCAGACAAGTGTAGTTTACTCTTGATTGAACAAAACTAAATTCCAGCCCTAAACTTTGTGTTGTCCTGTTTCTGAGGAAGCTACCATATTTGGGCAGCCAAGAGATCGAGAAAACTCTTTAACTTTTGGCTGGATTATAGTAGTCAAACACAATTGTCCTGGGTTCCAAAGTGCTTTACTGGGTGATGTATTTGGTTGGATAGCAATACAAAATATGTTCTTAGCTGCCCCGAGTCCGCAGAGAGGGGCGGCATATAAATCAAATATTTATATGTAACATATTTTTGCTGATAATGAAAAGGAAGGGAGATTACTATAGATCTATTTCGGGCTTATTAGCCTTCATCAGGTAGCCACACCCTTTTCACTGGGATTTGAATCCGGGGATTTGAACTTACAAGGCAGAGGTCTCAGCCATTATGCTACAGGCTTAACTCCTGTATCAGCTTGTACCAGGGAAGGGTTATGTGTGATTTTTTGTCGAATCACCCTGGTATATTGAAGGAACATCACACGAGCTGTGACGTTCCTTCAGTATGCCAGGAGCTAATACCGAGGTGGATGTACCTTTAGATGAGAATGTAGATGTCTGCTGACAACAGTGTACACATAAAGTTTAAATTCATATGTTTAAAATGTGTACCAGGCAGAGGACAGTGGAGGAAATATTAGTTCACTTATTCAATCCTTCTTTTTTAAAGGTCAGTGGAACCAGTAGGGGGAAATCTTTCTTCTGGCTAAAAGTAAATTGACCTGCTTGGGGAGGGGAGGGGAGGGGTGCGAATTTGGTAGAAAACACCATTTTGGAATTGGCTCCTGAGAAAGAATTAATTAAACGTTCTGTCAGCTCTAAATTGTGACACCCACTGCATGATACATGTGGTGAGAATGATGTACTTTTTGGCACATCTGCCACCCTTGCTGTAGCCAGATCAGCCTCTCATAAAAGGAAGAGGAAAGATATCCTAGCACTAGGCACTCAGTGGTTATTTAGATAATATCAGCTTGCACTGGCCCCAGGATGGCCTGTTAGTTCAAGCTCCAAAACTAAACAACTATTAATCACCTAATGACAAGATGAGTTGACTAGTATTTTGGCTGTCTTAATCTCAGTTTAACCTTATTCAATTGCTCGTCTCATGGCTTATGTCACGCTGGAAGTTTGCAGCCTGCCATTTTCGGTAATTATTTCCCCATTATATGCTTTTAGTTTCTAATTGTTCCTAGTAAGGTATTACGGCTTAGAACATGAAGAAGGTAGACAATAAGAAACTTTTGTGCAGTCTTTAAAAATAGTTTAGTTTAGTTTAGTTTATTAGATTTGTATGCCGCCCCTCTCTGAAGACTCGGGGCGGCTCACAGCAAAGCAGTAATACAATATATTACAAATCTAATAATAATAAAAAATTAAATCCATTTAAAAGGCATTAATAACATAATAAAACACCTAACTATGCAGCCATACACATTCAACCTAGTCATAATAAAAAAGGAGAAAGATGGTAATTATCCCCATGCCTGGTGACAAAGGTGAGTCTTCAGCATTTTACGGAAGGCGAGGAGAGTGGGGGCTATTTGAATCTCTGGAGGGAGTTGATTCCAGAGGGCCGGGGCCACCACAGAGAAGGCTCTTCCCCTGGGTCCCGCCAGTTTGGTCGACGGGACCCGGAGAAGGCCAACTCTGTGGGACCTAATTGGCTGCTGGGATTCGTGCGGCAGAAGGTGGTCTCGGAGATATTCTGGTCTGATGCCATGTAGGGCTTTATAGGTCATAACCAACACTTTGAATTGTGACCGGAAACTGATCGGCAGCCAGTGCAGGCTGCAGAGTGTTGGTGAAACGTGGGCAGATCTTGGAAGTCAGTTTACTGGACCTAGAGACTTAAATGAAAAGGGGAAAAAACTGAAATAGGCTTTTTGTGGGGGAAGCAATAAGTTTGGGAGCCTTTTATATATTTTCAACAGTGTAAGAGTAAATGTCAAAGGCAGACTTAACTCTGTCATTTGTATGAATATGAAACAAACAATTATTAAGTGAAGAATCTAAAATATAGATACTCTAATTATATAAGTTTGTAGGATCTATGTTGGTGATTATTGTGTTTTTATTAAAATCCCTCAGCAAATTATTTTTCTTTATGTCAAATATCTATGGGACAGTAATGCAAGATTATGATTTCACCCAGGGGTAGGCAAAATTGACTCTTCTAGGACTTGTGGACTTCAACTCCCAGAATTCCTGAGCCAATCATGCCAGCTCAGGAATTCTGGGAGTTGAAGTCCACATGTCCTAGAAGAGCCAACTTTGCCTACCCCTGATTTAACCTAATATACATAAAGAGCAGGTAGAGGTATGTATCTGAAATTTAGTTTAGTTTAATTTATTTATTTGTCAAGCATATATAAGATTACAAATATAATTATAAATATGATTGTGAATACATAATATGTATAAAAATGATTATGAATACATGAGGTAATTTGAACCTGCACACTGGCAAACATGATATTAGAAATACTGTGTGGAATTCTTCTGATTAGGGTGAAAACAGCCAGAGAGAGGACTTTCAGCCTTATATGCCTTCCCAAGATTTCAGTGTAGTTCTTAGTAGTCTTCCAGAAATGTTTACTAAATTGTAATGTGTATTGGACTAGTAGATATAAATAATTACCTTTTCCAGCATTAGTAAAGGTCAATCAGTTAATTTTACAAGCAGATTATAGAAAAGACAATAGTACCATCCAACAAGCAAGGAAACAGGAATTCTGGTGGAAGATTGTCAGAGGTAAATTATTATTTAATTCACTTGCACGCTTGTTTACAAAATTCAGTTGCATGGGCAGGCATCAGCAAATCTAAAGATTATGTTCTTCATATTTTCAGTAATACATCCATCTTCAACAGGCATTAAATACCTTTTACATTATAAATACTGTTTATGATAAGACTGTTTCAAATACACTGGACAACTAAGATTTTTTTCCATACCGTCCCTGTCCTACTGTCCTATCGTTACTTTTTACTTATGCTATGTTTATACAAACTACTGCTATCCTATATATGTTTGACCAATAAATAAAATAAAATAAATAAATAATCAGGAAAATAACCTGTAATTTAATTTATAATGTACTGCTTTATCAAAATTTTCTGTTTATGCAAAATTCATTCTTCAGTATCTATTGATTGTGTTGCACACATGAAAGAAATTTGCACAAATGTAGAACTGTTGCTGAAGCAGATCAAGAATACTTGTGGAGTCTAAAAGTAGTGGCTCTGCTGCTTGAAATGCATCTTGGATATATCAAGTACTGTTGTGATCAAAACAGCCATATAAGAAAGTCCATTATATTAAAAAGAAATTGCCACTCTGAGAAACATGAAGGACTTTTTGACCCAAACAAAAGTATTATTTCCTCCATTTCACATAAAACTCAACTGATGAAAAATTTTGTGAAAGCAATGAACAAGAGGGGTGAATTCTAGAAGTTGAGTTAATGCAACTGGACTTTTCTTTTGGGGTGTATGTGAAACGTTTCAATGCCTAGCCAAGTACAGTGTTCCCTCGATTTTCGCGGGTTCAAACTTCGTGAATAGCTTATACCACGGTTTTTCAAAAAAAATATTAATAAAAAAATACTTCGCGTTTTTTTCCCTATACCATGGTTTTTCCTACCCAATGACGTCATATGTCATCACCAAACTAATAATTTTTGCAAATAACAAAAAAAAATATATTGTTAATAAATAATTATGTTTATCAATATCAGGATCACTAAGTGTCTTATTCAATGGTGAGTACCAGTAATAAAGATGAGTAAAGGGCTATTAAGGGAATGGGAAATGGTAATTTAGGGGTTTAAAGTGTTAAGGGATGGCTTGTGATACTGTCCATAGCCAAAAATGGTGTATTTATTTCCGCATCTCTACTTTGCGGAAATTCGACTTTCGCGGGCGGTCTCGGAACGCATCCCCCGCGGAAATCAAGGGAACACTGTAGTTTCAGACTGAAGAAGCTATTTGCATAAGCAGCAAAACATTTCAAGCCAAAAAAGAAAAAAAATCTAGTTGGCATGACTGAACTTCCAGACAACCCTATCTTGATGACTGAGAATCTTCATCAACAAGAACAGTGAAGGTTTTAATTATTTGAGACGGATGATTCCAACAATAGCTACAATGGTACCAAGATTAAGGAAGCCATATCTGTTGGTCCTCAGATCAGGTACATTATCAATGACAAGTGGTTCCAAGATTTGTTAGAGAGGCCACAGATGTTGAGAATACTTTTGGCAACTACAGAACACCAAACCTCGGGGGTTTTCACCCTTCCCATGCTCCTAGAAAGGTCTGAAGCCTGGGGAGAGCAAAAAATGGACCTTCCCCACCCCCTCCAGAGGCTGAAACCAGGCTGTTTCCCGACTCCTACTGGGCCCAGAAAGCCCAAAAATAATCTGGTGCACGCCAGACCTGAGCTCACCTGCCCACTAATATGGCTCCACATGCCATTTGTGGCACATGTAACATAGGTTAGCCATCACAGTATTAGAGGCAATATACTTCTCATTTGTTAGTGAATATGAACAGGAAACTGTTGCTGCATTCCTGTTTGTATTGATTCTGACTTTAATATTCATTCAAGAATTACTCATTCAATTAAAAAAAACTGAGCAACAGTTTGTGCATTTTTAGTTCTTGCCTTTTTATCTATACCTACCATTTTTTTTCAAAAAGTGCTGACAAAAGAAAGGTTAGTCACCAAATTGTGAAACAGAAGCGTTGTATCTATAAATAAGTTTTCAGCACTTACTCTGTAATTTAGAGCCTGAGTTGGATTCTTCACATATCACATCTATGCATCTATGAAAAACGGGGCTGAGACTCAAATTTAGAAGGGAGGTTCTTGCTTCTATCTTTGACCTCTTTAAGGCTTCCCATTGACACAAAAGGGGAAAAAAGGTTAAATGACTTCTCAAATTAAAGCAGTAATAATTAACTACTGGCATTGTTTGTGATTTTCCGACTCTGTGAGCTAATGAGAGAGAAATTAATGCTTAGCAGCAGGAGTTCCTGATATTCAGTGCCAAATGCTAAATGTGCCAACAAGTTAATTTTGGTTTTAAGTACTTCACTTAAGTCTTTTTGAACAATGAATTAGAATAGGGGTTGGATTCATGTGGCATATGTACTAACTTTGATTTACAGAAGTGTGTGTGTGTGTGTGTGCATTAGCATGCAATCTCAAAAGCATGTACAGTATTTCTTTATTATCTATCTATCTATCTATCATCTATCATTGTGTATTCAATTTGTTGTTTTCAATCACACAGTCAACACAGAATTCTGTTCTGTTCTGTTTTCTATCTTATGAAGCGAAGCAATTTATGTAGTACTTAATAATGTCACTGACTCAAAGACAGAACTACAATTGACTTAATAACCTGTTTCAGACCTGTTAAGAAACTATACTTGTGGCTATGAGAACAGACTTGGATCTTGGCCTCTTCCTATTGTAAACATGTCAAGCTTTAAAGAATTTAGTTTCCAAATTGACCACAATTCTCCATCAATGGACTGATTAAATTCAGGGCAATGACTTAAGTCTAAAAGCAAGCTGCTCTGATTTGGCTGTTCCAGTTCACACTAGAAATGCTAGCAGAAGTTATTTTGTGAATGTAGGGAAGAAGTTCTCCAAATGTATATTTTGGCGCAGTTTGCTTGCGCTGAGGAGTTTAAAATTAATAAGCATATTAGTGTTTCATGATGCTCAAAGCAAAGCACCCCTTTGAGGTTTTGCATAGCTTTGCTTTTACACAGCCTTGACATAATCTGTTTCACTGGGAGAATAGATCATACACCTCAAAGTCACTGAGTCTTTGATTTCTTCCATAGTATAATGGAGCAGGAAAAGATAGTTTCAGATCAAGGTTTCATACACTCCCAGAGCTTCCAACAATTGCTAAAAATTTGCAACACAGCGTACTACCCTTTTAATTAGGAAAGAGGTGAAAACCTGAATGTGAGCCCTAAATTTCACAGGTTTTTTTTTCAAAGAAGAGAATTAAAACCTCCTGTTTTCCTCACCTTCAAAAGGAGAGGCAGGAAATTTTGATGTTGCACGTGTAAGTTTTGTAGCTGTAGTCACTTTTATTATTTTCCCATGAATTTGGATCATGCTTTGCCAAATAACTTTAAATATCTGGCTACCAAATGATTTCTGTTGGAAATCATACCTATTCTAGTCACCAATTCATCCAATCAACTTTCCCTTTTTATAGTTCACAGAATGATTAGCTGGGTCAAAAAAAATCTAACCTTTTGGAATGCAGTTGCCCATTTATTAACACTTGGAAATATCTGATATTGCACAAGCCTTTATACCAGGATTGTATTGGCCAGTTTGCATCATATAATCAATCCCTTCCTTACTGGTCAGTCATGCAGTAATGACTATTGAAGGGAAAAGGAGAGAAAAATCTAGAAAAGAAAATATTACAAGTTCTCATTTTCATCAAAATTTAATACAGATATCTCGTCTTATGAACTTAATTGGTTCCGGGATGAGGTTTATAAGGTGAAAAGTTTGTAAGACGAAACAATGTTTTCCATAGGAATCAATGGGAAAGCGATTAATGCGTGCAAGCCCAGAACTCACCCCTTTTGCCAGCCAAAGCACCCGTTTTTGCGCTGCTGGGATTCTCCTGAGAAATTGCTGCATCGCAAAAACACAGAAGTTCTCGAAACCCCACCTCCGGACTTCTGTGTTTTTGTGATGCTGTGATTTTGCTGAGGATCCCCTCACTGGTGGAAAACCCCACCTCCAGACTTCCGTTGCCAGTGAAGCACCCGTTTTGGTGCTGCTGGGATTCCCTTGTGGCATCGTGAAAACATGGAAGTCCAGAGGTGAGATTTCCCATGGGTTTGTAAGGTGAAAATAATTTGGAAGAAGAGGCAAAAAAATCTTAAACCCCAGGTTTGTATCTCGAAAAGTTTGTTTGACAAGGGTATCACTGTATTTGCCATTATTTTTGTCTGCCTGAGGAGCGCATCCATTCCAGGATCATCTTTCCCACCACATATTAACCTACAACATGACTGACTTGGGTAACACACTTGTTACCCAAATAAAATCAAGATAATCAGGTTTAGATGTTTGTATGACCCTTTGATCCCATCCACTAGCCCTTCAAGTATGTTATGCCAACATAATCGCCACTGACATACTCTGATATTGCCATCTTTCTGTAGGCAGACAATCACCACGTAAGTGGATTTTCCAGATATCTCTTCAATGTGGGATTTTTTTAAAAAAAAAAATACCGTATTTTCTGTATATAAGACGCCCCAGTGTATAAGACGCACCTAGATTTTAGAGGAGGAAAACAAAGAAAAAGTATTCTGAACCAAATGGTGAAGTATTATATTGTTTAATAAAATACCAGTGTAGCAGAATACGTTTTACAACCATGTATACTTTTTAAAACCAGGTACACTTTTTAAAACCATGTACACTTTTTACAAACTTCAAACCTGACAGCTTCAAGACTTCTGGACTTCAACTCCCAGAATTCCTCCACCAGTCATGCTAGCTCAGAAATGAGAATTGAAGTCCACAAGGCTTAAACTTGCCCGGGTTGAAGACCCTTGCACTCCTAACCCCTAACTCAAACAAACAAACAAAACAAACGAGGATAATTCATTTCGTTAGTTGTTCCTTTAGTCACAGAAATGGCTAGTGATAGAATCATTTACAATTAAAGTTCCCTGCTGAGGTTGCCTTAATATTACTACTATACCATGAGGTTTTCAAAGACCCCTCTACTCCAATTTTCACAATTGAAGTGCGTGGAAATATATGGTGATGATGATAAACCTGAAATATTCCTCAAAAGGAGTGTTTCTAGAGCAGGGATCTCCAACCTTGGCAACTTTTAAGACTCGTGGACTATAACTCTCAGAGTTCCTCAGCCAGCAAAGGTGACTGAGGAACTCTGGGAGTTGAAGTCCACAAGTCATAATGTGGACAACGTTGGAGACCCCTGGACCTACAGTACAGAATCCCTTCCAACTCTTTCTCCCTCTGTGTGTGTGTGTGCGTGCAGAATATAGAGTTCTACAGCATAGTCTGAGTGAGAGCAATCAGAGATCAGGGAGAGAGTGAGTCAGAGAAAAAGAGAGTTGCTCCTGGCTCCCTCTTATGGCTAACTGCAACACTAACTCTTAAATCTATAGTGTTATAATTCATTGAAACATACATTGATAGTTCGTTTATATACTGCCAAATCCAACCGGTTATGTACATAGTACTAGCAGAGATCATTTTGATTAAAGAAATGATCTGTTTGTTTTGGTTTGTGCTTGGACTCTGGCTAGTTGTTAAGACTCTATTGAGCAGCTGACTCACAGGCAAACTTATTTCTGATTTCCTGAACTTTAAAAAAAAAAGGATTAGATTGGTTTAGGAGAGTCTCCCCCTCTCCCTCCCTTCCATTTGTGTTTGTCTGTTTCTTTGTTTCTCTGTATGTTTCCTTTCATTGGAAATTTCCCGTGAGAAATAGATAGATTAAAAACACGCATGTGGCAAAGACTTTTGACTTTATGGAAAAAAATCACTGATATACTGGCAGGACAAGTTTCATTGTTATAGAAAAACTACTGATTTGCTATATCAGTGGGAGATGAGATATCTGCTCAGTGATTGGTTGATTGATTGATTGATTGATTGATTGATTGATTGATTGTGTCTATCAGTAGCCACATAGATTTTCTTGTGGATACTCTGGCTCCAATCTAGTTCTCTAAGTCTTCCAAGAGTACACACATTGCTAGTGTATCAATCCATCTTGCTGCTAGTTGTCTTCTTCTTCTCTTACCTTCCACCTTTCCCAGCATTATAAATATTTCCAGACAGCTGTGTCTTCACATAATGAGTCTAAATGTTAGATAACAGAGATTTGTATTTAATATAATAAAAGTGAATTATAAAGCAAACTTGTGGTTTTTACATAACTTTGGGTCCAGTTTTGATGAAAATAAGAAAAGAACCCATAACTAATTTAATAACGCATTTACTTACTGCTGTAGTAAAGCCAAAATAAAATTTGCACCCACAAACTGCACTTTTCATGGATAGCTGTCTCTTTAGAGCATCCATTTCTTTCCTAAAATTGAAATATGGTAGCAATCTTAGTGCAGCAAGCTGGTAATTGTGCATTTTTTTTTTCACACAAAGCCATATTCAGCTGTTTTCACAAAATCCAAAATATAGCCGAAATCTTTTATGGACGTCCCTATTTTGTTTTGTGGCAATAGAATACAATCCAATGGAAATTCTCAAACACTCTTGACTTCTCCTTGACACAAATTGATTGAAGACCACTGTAATCTGGCCTTACTGCCAGTGAACATTTAGAATTATGTAGTACAGCTAAATCTACAAGGCTAGTCTTTATTTAGTATCTGTCTTTCTAAAACACCTGAGCTTTTTTAAAAGTGAAAGATGTGGTGTCAGCACTGAGCCCAGGCAAATGCTGCTGAAAAGATGTACTGTAATTAGAAAATAATATCTGTGAATCCTCAAATGGCAAAATTAAACACGGGGTAGCAGAAGGTCCAATCTAAACAATAAAAGAAGCCAACTAGGTTTTATCCTTTTTGAAATACTTGTTCGCTTGTCTGTCTGCACTTGGGGCACGTTCCTTCCAGTTGAACTAACCGTCTGATGTTGCCCACAATTTTGATAGTTACATTATCAACCTAATGACTGTTGCTCTCTTGAGACATTTCCATTATGCTTAAAACATTTTAACAAAAGCTGGCTACCTTATTGGCTGACTGCAGCATTGTGTGCAGACTATTACATGACACAGCATTGAACTTGTATATATGATCTCTTACAGCTCCTCCTACACTGTTGCTGTTCTTGGCAGCTTACCTAAGCTGTACAATAAATCTCAAAATGGAAAAAAAAGACAACACACATTTTGGCTTCAAGTCGTACACCCTGCCATGACATTAGATTACAGAAAGCTGCTCTCTTTTTAGACATTCTTTTACAAACAGAGCATCCATAATTTATGATTTCGCTGTAAAATTCTTGCAACACTATGCCAAAAGTATGCTCCCCTCTAATTAAATGCTCTCAAGAGAGGGGGGGAAAGGTGAAACTGATGTGCAAAACATCAAGCTGTACACATTACACATTATTCCTGAGGGCCTGAACTTCCTCATGGGCATGTGAGGAATAAGAGAATAGCAGAGTTGAAAGCAGCAGTGGGTTGCGCCCAGTTCTAAGAACTAGTAGTGCCGGCAGCAGGAGGCTCTGCCCACCCACCCAGGACACAATTCTGTGCATGCACAGAAGCATTGCACACAAACAGATAGTAAAGCATTTTAGAACTCACTACTGGTTGGAAGGTTGGAGGTTAGCACCCCTCTGCTCAAGCAGGAAACTCTATATCAGTGATAGCAAATCTTTTTTTGCCTGGGTGCCAAAAGGGCGCGGGAGAGAGATAGTGCATGTGTGTCCACACCCATAATCCAATGTCTTTCCCCTTGTGCATGTGTTCACAACACCCCCTACACTGCTCCCACACACAGACACATGTGCACAGGTCTCACTGAAGCCTTTGGACTTTTGGTAGGCCTGTTGGGCCATTTTTTGCCATCCCCAAGCTTCAAGAAGCTTTCCTGAAGCCTGGGAGGGTGAAAATGCCCTCCCCCACCCTCCAGAAGGCAAAAAACATTTGCACACTGGAACTCACATAGGGCAACACCTCACATGCCCTCAGATATGGCTCCGTGTGCCACCTGTGGCACGCGTGCCATAGGTTTGCAATCATTTCAGACAAATGGTTGCTCATTCACTTCTTTAAAACCTCCATGGTGGAGCACCCAAAACTTCTGGATGGAAGCCAGGATTGCAGTGGCCTGATGGTGATCCGAGAAGTTGCTTGCCCACAATAAGAAAGCACATAAAGTAAATGATAATTTGCATTGATGGTACTCCTGCTAATTTTCAAAATGGAATGATGTAATTAGATTCATTTAGGTGTTGTTTTAAGCAGTGTTCCCTCTAATTTTTTTTTGGGGGGGGGGCGGAAAAGTATAGTGTCTGAGCGGCAGTCCCTTCGGGACTGGGCAGCACAGAAATAATAAATAAATAAACAAACAAACAAACAAATAAAAAACCCACCCTGTTTTGCCTCAGAGAATTTCAAAATAAAATACTGTACTGTGTGTCTATAACAGTGAGCTCATAATAGAGCAACTCTATCAATATCAAAATGCCACTTAAATAGTTGAGCTAGTTTCAAACTAGATTTTGATTTTCTTTCTCTCTTCCTTACTCCCATTCTTTTTCTTTCTCTTTCCCTTCCTCTCTTTTTTCTATCTGTTTCTCTCTCTTCCTTTCTCTCTCCTTCCCTCTCACTCTTTCCCTCTTGGCTTTTGGGCAGGTTTGGAAAACTCTGAGTTGATGCTCAGCTTAGAGGGAACTATGGTTTTAAGATATGTATGACTTTATGAAATTTTATTAAAATATAGAACTTTATAGAAACGGATAGACTATTTAGATTATTGAAATTGCAAAAGATTGGTGAAAGTTAATGATAATGAAATGATAGCTTTTTTAATATTAACTGATTATTATATTGAATGAAATAGTAGAAAAGCAAATGTGGAAAGGTATTATTTACATATTGAAGTTTTGGTAGACTTTTATAATATCACATGATTATAATATTATGATAAATGTTTAAGAATTGAAGATTTAAAATAATGGATTGATTAATATCTATGGGGTTTTTTTGGTATGTTCTTTGTTTTGTTGATTTTTTAGTTTTAATAGTAATATAGTCTGGGTCTTTTTCTTAATACTATAATTGTTTTGGTTTTTTTCTTTATAGTTGATAAGTCTTTTTTTCTGTAAGGATTTTGGAGAATATTTAAGAAGGAGGAGTAGGCATGTTGGCATACCTGAATTTACAAGAGGATAATGATATTAACTTAAGGTTAAAAAGAAATCAATGTTGAATTCAATTAGAAGAAAATTAGATATCTAGATGACAAAATCAGAGGTCAAGGTTGGGAGGATCGATGAATACCGGAAGTAATTAACTTGGAACTAATAAATTTTGGGGGAAATTATATTTGTTTTACTAATTCGATACTGTTTTTATTGTAATATGAAGGTATTTTGAAATGTATTAAAAAAGTTTGTATGGAAGAAAAAATTAAAAAAAATTACCCCACCCCACCAAAAAAAATTGTTAGGGGAAATAAACAAGTCTTCCTTTACTAGTGATTAAATATGATTAAGATTCTTATTAATCTATCATTATTAGACAGGCAAAGGCAAAAAAATGGAGATTAAAAACTGTCCTTCCACTCAATATAGAGTGAGGGTTTAATACTCCTCTGTAAAGTATTTCACTATTTTTCTGTGTTTCCCTTAAAATGTATAATTCTGAACATTTGCAGGTGATATATACTATGGCTGTTCTGCATAATAATATCTGGCTGTTGTTGTTTTGTTTCAATGTAGATTTGGTCCTGGATTAGTGATCTATTGGTATGGATTTATCGAGGAACTAGATTGTCATCGCAACCGGGGTATCTTGCTCAAAGACTGTTTCCCTACTGACATTGCTGTCCTTTGAGGCAGAGTGGCTGAGCCATGAAGGTGGAAAAAGCAAATCCGGAAGCAATTTTATTTTCCTGAAGTATAAACTACTGGCAACATCTGTCCTGAACTTCAGCTGAACCCTTACTGGCTGGGACCGCCCTACCACTGCTTTAGACAAACACATCAAGAGTCTCTGTTTTACTTCAACCCCCTGCTGTTGCAACCAGCCAAAAAATACCGACACAGCCCAAACATTATCAGCATTTCTGCCTCTGACAAACAGTTTATAGATAGCTGTAATCTTTCTTCCTTCCGGATGGCTTCTCTCTGCACTTTCAACAAAAGAAGAAATGCAGAGGTCAAAAGGTGTGGTTTCTAGTTTTCCTCCCTATAGCAGTCACCTTAAAACAGAAAATGTCTTCAGTCCCAAAACTTTTTCCTGGTAAATGTTAAAAACCTTGCTAATACAAAGTTAATTAATGTCCATGTCCATTTTCCCACACTCATTTTGGGCCAAAGCAGAGTAAAAAAGCAAATCACTCATTAATGCATTGTTCTAAACCTGAATTTCTTGGCTTTTAGGGCAGGGGTCTTCAACCTTGGCAACTTTAAGTCTGGTGGACTTCAACTCACAGAATTCTGGGAATTGAAGTCCACCAGGCTTAAAGTTGCCAAGGTTGGAGACCCCCGTTTTAGGGTATTAGCAAGACAGTTGACACTTCTGTAAGTATCTAGCATTGTTGAAAGTGGAAACATAAAACTGTAGAAATGCTTTATCTTCAAACAAAAAGCTTTGCATGTTGTTTCTTGAATTAAAATGTAGGCATGTTTATGGATTGTAAAAGATGTAAGGGACATGTTAATGCTAATGTTTTGAACCAAAATAAAGTGGGTCATTGTTTGAGCCTTGATCTTGTCCTGATGATCTGTTTTGCAAAGATATTTTTTGAATCAAAATTAACACAAAATATTTCTTTAGGCAACATATTGTGGACATGGCCTAGAAATCAGAGTTCCGGCCCTTATGTTTGTGATCTACATATTAAAGGACATGTTCATAAGGATAGGAAATTATAGCAAAAAGGGCATATATCAAATTTAGCTAGTTGGGTCACATAGAAGAGATTAGCAGATCATGATTATATTTTATAGCTGCTTTAGAGGATAGGTTTCCAATCCAATGACTCTTCAGGACATTTTTTCCCTCTTAAAATCCTATGATGACACTTATTTTTATAATTTGAAAGGGTAAACTAAACTTCTATATGTTTTTATCATTTAAAATTCTTCTTGAGTTTGTTACAATTCCAGTCTCCTTAAAGTCATTTCTGTCCTGCACAGAATTATTTGAAGCAGAACTTTTCATTCATTTATTCCTATCAGTAATTCTATGTAGAATGTATTTTAATGGGTATGTATTCTAAGTTATGTATTCATATCTCTGGTACACATTTTAGATTTAGCTTTTCTACTAGTGGCGCATATAGATTTCAAATAAAATATTAAAGAAACAGTACTGATTCATAATATACTTATATGTAACAGAAGACGTCCATTTCATAGAAGATAAACTAATAATGCCACAATATAACTTGTTCAACAATTTGAATTTGAATCTAGGAAGAAGTGAGATTCTGAATCCCGGATTTCTCTTGCTTGATCTTTCACGTTCTTTTTTTCTATCTTTTTTTTATTTCTGTCTTTCCTCCACCCATCCACCCCCCCCCCCCACCTCCCACAGGCCATTCAAGGAGCATCTTTCAAAATATATGTTTGATCTGGAATCACTTTTCTTAACGTCCTTTCTTCTTCATACATATTTTTTGCATTTATCCAAACATGTGCATACCAATATGGAATCCAGAATGTTCAGAGGGAAAGGGGGGAATTAAAGGCTACCGCTTCACTTTAGGTAATGTCCAATTACCTACCATGTTTCTTATGACTATATTCTGATATTTTCTTTTTTAAATCCTATTTGCAAAAATTCACTTGCTGAGAAAAACAGAAATCTTGGTAAATGTCAGAGGTGTCTTTCAGCATTATGGCAACCATGAATGTTTTGTTAAATACTTCATGCCTTTATATATCCATTAGATCATTCTGCCGAGATGCGAATTGCTGAGTTTTTCCAGACACAATTCTTTCAAGTAAATATTTTTGCTTTAAAAAAAAGAAATAATCCTTCTCTGTCTTTTATTAAAATAAACAGCCTCTTTTGCACCCAGCAATACTATACCCGTTATATCTTGGCTACTTGGCAGAGATAATCCTGTAATTTTTGCCATTTTTTGGGAAGATCAAACTTTTCATCAGGACCTTATTTCAAACAGCTGTAGGTCAACAAGTTATTTGTATTCAAGGTGATGCAATGAGCTGCTTGATTTGCTGGTACTTAAAAATGACAGCTGAAATCTTCAGTGTGTAACTTATTGAGGAAGCAAAGAAAGCAACATTTGGGTTGCTTTAATGGTATGCAACTGGGGAAAGATTGAGACAGTCTTGCCGCATTGTCCAAACGGATAACAGAAAAAGCTTCATTTTGTGGAAACTGCAACAACAGATGACCCAATAATTCTCTTAGGGTCTCCTCTCTCACTCAAATAAGTGAAATTAGGTGTACACACGACATGCTGAAAATACTCCTCAAGACTCAGCTAATCTTTCTGGGGATGATGTTATAGATTTAATAATAATTTTATTTTCATATATGTACATAGCGTGGTGAGTTCAAAAATATACCTAATCATCTTCTTAATTTTTGACTTTATATAAACGCTTTTGGAATTTTTAAAAATAGAATTTAAAAAAGCCATAAAGACTACAGAATTTAATTTTGCTTGTTCTAGTAATGCATTGCCTGGTCACAAAATCTATTTCACCATAGTTTTAATTGACCTACACAACTGTAAAGGGAAGTTTGCAAGCTACGAAGGTTGGATTCGAGCATTGTGCTAAACAAAAAAACCCCAAAAACACATTATGATGTACAAGAGTTAGGTCAATTGAATTCTGGGAGATAAGTTTACAGTCTACTTGGAAAGAGTCATATTGGAAAGGCCAGAACACTTTAAAACTGACAAACAGCATTTTATTTAGTATTTTACACTTCCCATCATTTATACTACTGATTATCATTTCCAGTTGATGTACGCAGAAGTTGACAGTAAATAGTAAATAGTCTAATATTAATTTTTAAAGTTACACAACAAGGCCAAAATTGCTTTTCAGACAGAAAATGCATCACTCAGTCAGTACTTGGCAAACATAGTACTAGATAATACAACACATTCCATGTAGTCCTGTCTGCATAAAATAGACTATTTGGGTTATGGAGAGGTCACGTTTTACCAAAAAATTCACCGGTCAGAGGAATTATTCAAAGCTTTTTCTCCTGGGTATACTAAATATTATTTGAACGTTTACTATTAAGAGCATGCCAGTATTCAAAAGATTAAATTGGATGCATTTATGAACTAAATAATAAATAAAACAGATTTGGTTCCTTTTGCGTTTTTTTATTTTCCTGTTATTGTGATACATACGACCTCTATACAAAGAGCAGCTTATGTCAGCTTCTATAAATTATGTTTTGAGTACAATGGTAATCCAGTCAAATTATTTCAAAATCTGATCAAAGCAACTCAACACATTTCCTCCCCACAACTTTACTATATTAGAGGAAGAGCTTCATTTTGCAATTTTAATGGAGTCAGTTTAGCCAAGTGTTTGGAGTGAAACCTGAACAACATAAAACCAATAAGATGGAAGGGCCTTTTTATAATCTGAAAAGGCATAATATCAATTGATTTATTTAAAGGCAGTTGCAAAGAAAGCTTTCCTATTATTTTTATACCAGTCTGTACATATGATATCTGGTTATAAGTAATATCAAAGAGAAGTTCTAATGTCAGCTTTTAAGATCACGCTTTGAAATGCCTATTTCTAGGCAAACCTATTTAACAATAGTAATAGCACCTATATACCACTTTACAGTGCTTTGCAGCCCTCTCTAAGCAGTTTACAGAGTCAGCATGTTTCTCCCAATACTCTGGGTCCCCATTTTACCCACTTCGGAAGGCTGGAAGGCTGAGTCAACCTTGAGTCGGTGAGATTTGAACAGCCAAACTGCATCTAGCAGTCAGCTGAAGTAACCTGCAGTGCTGCACTCTAACCACTGTGCCACCCCAAGAGTATTATCAAATGTGTAAGTTACAGAATTTTATTTATTTATTTATTTATTTATTAGATTTGTATGCCGCCCCTTTCCGTAGACTCAGGGCGGCTCACAGCACAATAAAACAGTTCATGACAAATCTAATAATTTACAATTTAAAATATTTTTAAAAAACCATTATTTAAACAAACATACATACAAGCATACCATACATAAATTGAATTGAATAGGTCCGGGGGAGATGTCTCAGTTCCCCCATGCATGACGACAAAGGTGGGTTTTAAGGAGTTTAAGAAAGGCAAGGAGGGTAGGGGCAGTTCTAATCTCTGGGGGGAGCTGGTTCCAGAGAGTCGGGGCCGCCGCAGAGAAGGCTCTTCCCCTGGGGCCCGCCAACCGACATTGTTTATTTGACGGGACCCAGAGAAGACCCACTCTGTGGGACCTAATCGGTCGCTGAGATTCGTGCGGCAGAAGGCGGTCTCGGAGATATTCTGGTCCGATGCCATGAAGGGCTTTAAAGGTCATAACCAACACTTTGAATTGTGACCGGAAATTGATTGGCAACCAATGCAGACTGCGGAGTGTTGGTGTAACATGGGCATACCTGTGACCAGTGAAGGGCTACCAAATTTTTACTACCACACTGTGGGCGTGGCTTATGTAGGACGACCTGCATTTAAACAACTTTCATGCAAATGGGGTGCTCTGGGGTGGGGCTCCATTTTTGCTACCCCTGTGTTCTCCCCCCCCATCAGGGCAGTAGCCCACCCCTGGATGTGACTTCTCAGATGTTTTTACCAAATGTATACAGAATCCAATAGCCATATCCTTGATATTCTAAATGTATTTAGAATAAAATTTAGAATAAAATTCTTCTCAAGTATTAAATAAGAATAAGTTAAATTTATATGGATAATATTTGCATAATAAGCAATACTACCATTATTTTGTAAAAATCTGTTTGCTTATTAATTGACCAATTTAAGAAAGTACAATTAAAAGCTAACACAGTCCTGTTAGCCAGGAATTTTGTGTCCAGTACACAAAGTGTATACTTGGAACAGGTCTTCTTGGCTGCACCTCCAAGCACTGCTAAATATACAGAATTAAAATAAATGACCAAATGCTTGTTCTTCCGATCCAAAATACTGAGACCTGGGAGCAAGCTTTATTTTTTAAAAAATAAATTATTGAGCGACTTGGAAGACCGTTGCTTAGAGTTACCAAGGAAACCTGGAGAATGGAATATAACCAAAGATGAATACAATGTAATCTCCAGAAACAATAGGAACTATGGGAACTCTATAAGAGAAGAAGAAGCTAAAGATAAATTAAGAATGATAATTGCAATAAATATCAAAAACAAACAAACAAAAAGGGTAGGACAATTGAATGGGAGGAAGAAGAAAGCCAAGAAAATACAGGTCTAATTATGTTGAAACTGAATAATTAGTAATGATGTTGAAAAGAAATGGTGCCTTACTGGTTATTGTTATATCACTAGAAGAATGAAGAACTATAGTTGAGAATAGATCAGGAGACAGTAACAGAGAATTTAGCTCACTTATATGAATTCATGTCTCCGGAGCCAGATAGACTGCAACCTATGTGCTAGCAAAGGTTGATTTTAGCAGACTTCTGAATGGTATTTGAGAACTCCTGAAGAGCCCACCTGCTGTGGCCTAGAGGTGGAGCTCTTGCCTCGCAATCAGGAGGTTGTGAGATCAATCCTAGGTAGAAGCAGATATAGGGTCTCCTGCTTGGGCAGGGAATTGGACTAGATGGATCTGCAAGGTTCCTTTCAACTCTGTTACTCTGTTAAATTCTAAAAGACTGGAAGAGTGCATATGTCATCCAGTGAAGGGCTGCACAAATTTTTACTATCACACTGTGAGTGTGGCTTATTTTGTGGGTGTGGCTTGGCAGCCATGTGACCAGATGGGAGTGGCTTGACAATCATGTGACCGGGGGTGGCTTAAAGGTCACATGACTGTCTTAAAGGTGGCTAACTTGACGTCACTCCCGTCAAGGGTTTGGGTTAAGGTTAGGGTGCCTGGCCTTTCCTTGTCTCAAAGAGATACAATTTCCTTATCTATTTACTATTACTGAACATCCAAAATATATTCTAATTCTATGTACATATGCCATATGAGTACATACAAATTACACACAGGCACACAAAAATATACATTATCTACTATATAAACTGTATGTGTATGTACACACATACACACATGCATGCACAGCTGTTCTAAAATTATACACATTCAACCTCATTTACTGAGATAGGAAAAACATACCCAGAGCCCAGAAGGGAAAAAAAGAAAAAAAATTAAAAATTTTCTACCAGTTCGACGTACCTGACCATACCCCTAGGAGCCCATCACTGATGCCATCTCTATTTCCAAAAAGAGGAAGCAGAACAATACAACGAACAATATCTATCAGCTTTGTGTTTATAACTGGAAAGGTCTTCAAATAGATTATTGGATATCCATGGCACAATGAAGGGAAGGGAAGCAATGGTGGGCTCCTACCAGAACAGCTAATTGCGCACAGCTCCGCAGCTCTGGCACACAAGTTCAGGATTGAGCGCAAGGTAGCAAAATCTCACGCAGGGACACACGGGTGCACGCATTTCGGCGAGAGAGAGGAATGAATTTGACATACATTGTGTCAAAGATTTTGCGTCCTGCACAGGTGCAGAAAGCAAAATTGTGCTCGATCCGGCACTCACACACCAGAGCCACGGAGCTGCGCGCAATTAGCCATTCTGGTAGGAGCCCACCACTGAAGTAAAGAGAAGAGAAAATTAATTGCAATAAATGTGCTCAAGTCCTTCATTTTAGAAGTGGCATAGAATCAAAGTTCCATTTAGTCCCACAACTAGATCAGATGTATCAAGAAACCTCCCAAAAGAGCTTTAGCTTCCATCTATCTTTGCTCAAGACGTACTGCCTTTGATTCTGGAGATAGCAGCTATCAAAACTAACCAGCCATGAACAGATACTCTTCAATTTTATCTAACCCCTTAGAGTACATCTTTTGGTTGTTTTCAACTTTGATATGTTACTGTTGTTGCTCTCTTGATTAAGATACATAGAAGATTCAAGTCAGGCTGTTTAAAAAGTTAGACCAAAGTCAATTAAGAAATACTAACTAAGGTTTAGGATTTAATTGAGAGCCTGAGATGAAATGTTCATTAACTCCAGTTGGCTACTAATTCACAAAAGAATTGTTTAATTGAGAATATTCCTCTTATAATGCAGCTTAAATATTTGCTCATATCAAAAAGTCATTTTGATACATCCTGTGCATGAAATAATGTTGGCCAGAAAGCAGACTGCATGCCATTCTCACCTCTTCCAAAATATGTATTCACTTGGCCAATCATACTGCATTTTCAAATTAAAGGATGCATTAGAGCAGTGGTCCCCAACGTTTTTTCCACCAGGGACCAGTTTCAGCAAGACAATTTTTCTATGGCCCAATGGGGGCGGAAAGGGGCGTGGTTGGGGGCGGGATTAAGCATGGGGGTGCTGGTCCTCCCCGCCCCTCTTTCCCGCCATCGTCCTGTGGCCGGCAGAACCTGCCTCCCAAGCCCTCTTGCCCAGCGGGAGCTAAGCGCTGGAGAGAGGGGGTCAGGCTGGCCCTCCTGCCTCCCCCCAGCCAAAAACGCAAAAGCGCCCCACGGCAGAAGCCAAAAGAGGCTTGAGCCTCTCGGTCCTTCCCGCCCCTCTGTCCCATCCATCGTCCTGTGGCCGGCAGAACCTGCCTCCCAAGGCCTCTTGCCCGGCGGGAGGCGAAGCGCTGGAGGGAGGGGGTGGCGGCGGCATGAGGGCCGGCAGCTGCTGACTCCATGGACCGGTGCAACATGCCCCGCGGCCCGGTACTGGTCCGCGGCCCGGTGGTTGGGGACCCCTGCATTAGAGCTATGATAGATAAAAAATATTATTGAATGCACTTTAATTAACATTTAACAATTAAATTATTTAAATTACTTCTAACTGAAAACCTTTGGAATAAAATGAACATGCAACAGTATTGGTACTGTATGTTTGTGCTGTAAGATAAATTCTAACAGCAATAATGATTTACATTGGGAATGTCCTTGTCATTAGCATAAATCTTGGGTTATATACTAAAATCATTAAGAAAAGTGCAAATCACACAAACTTCAATAAGTTTAGTAGTATGTAGCCTTTGGTTTGGCTAATCAACCAAAGAAAATGTTAAGATATTCATGAATTGGAAGAGCCAATGGTAACGAGATTAGCCAATGAATAGGCATAGCAACTAAGTCAGCTAATGGGAGCTAAACACATCTGAGTCTGTGCAGAGAATTGAAACTGAAACTGCTTTTCTTCTTGATTAGTTTCCACCCATTCCTTCTTGTCTAGTGCTTTGGAGAATAGCTTTAATCCCTCTTCTTTGTGGAACACTGCTATCATGTCTCCACTAGTCCTTCTTTTAATTAAACTAGTCATAACCAGTTCCTGCAACTGTTCTTCATATGTTTAATTTACAACATGTTAGCAATAGCACTTTTTAACAGAGCCAGCATATTGCCCCCACAATCCAGGTCCTCATTTCACCCAGCTCAGAAGGATGGAAGACTGAGTCAACCTTGAGCTGGTGATGAGATTTGAACCGCTGACCTACAGATCTACAGTCAGCTTCAGTGGCCTGCAGTATAGCACTCTACCTGCTGCGCCACCCGAGCTCTCTTGGATCCTGCAACAATTTGTTTCACCGAGTTTGGATTTTGTGTGGAACATTTAACTTTATAGAATTTAACCAAATATCTGAAAGAAATAATTGTATTACCCCCTCTCCCAAATTACATTCAAATGTATTTTAAGATAATAAGATGTTGGCAGAGTAAAAGCATAGATGTGAAAAAGTACAGTGATACCTTGTCTTACAAACTTAATTGGTTCCGGGACAAGGTTCTTAAGGTGAAAAGTTTGTAAGACGAAACAATGTTTCCCATAGGAATCAATGGAAAAGCGATTAATGCATGCAAGCCCAAAATTCACCCCTTTTGCCAGCCGAAGCGCCCGTTTTTGCGCTGCTGGGATTCCCCTGAGGCTCCCCTCCATGGGAAACCCCACCTCTGGACTTCCGTGTTTTTGTGATGCTGCAGGGGAATCCCAGCATCACAAAAACAAGCGCTTCGCTGGCAACGGAAGTCCAAAGGTGGGGTTTCCCATGGAGGGGAGCCTCAGGGTAATCCCAGCAGCACAAAAATGGATGCTTCGCTGGCAACGGAAGTCCAGAGGTGGGGCATCCCAGCGGCGGTGGTGGGTTTGTAAGGTGAAAATAGTTTGTAAGAAGAGGCAAAAAAATCTTAAACCCCGGGTTTGTATCTCGAAAAGTTTCTATGACAAGGTGTTTGTAAGATGAGGTATCACTGTATTATATGTGAATCAGTTTTATGTCACAGAACTTTGTCATCTCTATATGAATGTGGACTGGGAGATAAAAACAATAGATTGCTTAGTGTACATTTTAAATCTCAGGCTCTCTTCAGAAAGAAAACTCTGTGGAAGCAGTCAGATCAATTTTTGTTGGAAAAATGTTACTCCAGCAGTGTCCATGTTCTGGAAAACAAAACTTCTATCAGACTTGCAGAAGTTTCATATACAAAGAGAAATTCCTTAAAGAGAAATTACTGAGATTTGGGGAACATTGTACATCTACAGTACAGATGAAATCAATGTAGAAGAACTATATTGTAAGCCTTGTCAATGAACTCTGCAATGAAAGGTGCAAGTAGGGTTAAAATCCACTCTACTTTGTTAGCTGAAGTTAATATGCCACACTAAGAGTGTTATGTCTTAAAATCATTAGGCTTAGTCTCAGGAGACCCTGCAGGAACATATGACAAGGCCAGGCTTCTTTAGAGAGATGACACATGAAATGTTGGGGGGAGGGGGAGAAGAAACCAAATAAATCTGAAGGGGTTCCTCTCCCCCCCCCAAATCATTATAATAAAGCCAATCTCCCATCTGTCTCACCAGCCTTTTATCTCAGCAGAGATACAGGTTCATTACAAGTTGAGCAGAATGGGGTAGCACCGTGGGAATTTGTTTAAGAACCAGTGCTCCAGGGACAACAAACAGCACAAAAGTAAGTGAGGAGATGTGCAGGTGAACTGTCCTTCCAAAGACACCAACACAGTGAGCAACAGAAAGGTCTTTGCCTAGTTATTGTTTTTAAAAAAACCTTAGTGCGCTAAAAGACACACACCAGAAATTGAAAATTATAGTGTAACATTTTATCTTCTTACTATACAGATATTTACAAGAAGTACTTCGGATTTTTTTAGTACAGTGTGCATTTCTTTGTGCAATTACATGTCTATTTTTTAAAATATAAAGTAATGTTTACTATTAAGTTTCAGACTCAGGAATATCTGAGCCTGTTTATAGAATTCTGTTTTAAAGGTAGACCATTTAAAATTGGATCACAAATGTTACTCATGAAAATTATCTGTGTTAGAAATGACTTTGTCACAAATTCCAGATGTGCAACCATATAGAAACAGAGTCCATTTCAAGAGAAAAATGCAGCGATATCTACCAAGTAATGTGAAAGACAATCTGCTAACAGGATCTACAGTGACTTCTATTCAAAATTACAACCAATAGGTCTCACTGTAGGATTGTTACTATCTTCTGGACATCAATATGGTGCAGTTTTATAACACATTTCTCCCTTCTCAGGATATTTGTCCATATTTCTACATTAAAGTTGGATTGCTGAAAAAGCTTCAACAAAGCAATCTGTTGCTACCTGGACAAACCATATTTAATTGAAGTAAAGTTTCCCCAGTACATGTTTTACAACCTGAATGTGCTTATGAGCAGGAGAGAAACAATTTTGATCAGCTCATAATTGTCTATGCATTATCAGACCTGCTTTCTGAGATAGAAAAGGGGGGAAAGAATGAAAATTGCTTTATACTTTCTTACAAAATTCCATTTATCCAAACAAGAAATGGGAAGAAAAGAGATCAAAGTGTTGCCTTCATTTTTCTAGTTGTGCACATAACAGACTATTTGAAAAATGGTAATTAATCTACTATTCAGATAAGATCTTCTAAGATATGAAATTTTCATATCTAAACATAACAGTTTAGATTTTATATCTTTATAAAACTAAGCAGGTTTCAAGGAGAATGGTCTCTGTTAGTATCAATCCCCTTTGCCAACCATGTTTGATGAACTGTATCTATTAGAACAGTTTCCAAATCCCCAGAATAACCCTTGCCTTATTACATATTTTCTTTGGTTTATGTTTTATACATTTTTATTTCTGCATACACCAACAATAATATACCACACTTTGTTGCATTATAACTGGTTATCAAATATTAACAAAAGTCAGGACAAAGCAGCCTTAAATGAAGAATGTAAGACTTTCTATTAAAAATACATTTTAAGGCAACCATTTATAGTATGGCTTCATTAGGCAAAATGTGTTCTCTATTTAACCTTCTCTTAATCTGCTCACATCTTCCAATATCAGGGATCACTAAACTTGGTTTGATTGTTCTGGGGCAAATCAAAATATGTGAAGTTTTAAAATGAGAGTCCTAGAAAGCTCAAGGATATATTTAATTTGATATCTGGAAGCCAATAATTACATGGATCTATGTTTTATTGATATCATATATATATAAATATATATTATATAATATATTATATATATAATATTTCGTGAAGATGACGAGTGGGACCTTGTTGAAATGTCACCAGAAATCTCTGAATCCTATACGGGAAGAAACCTGAA
The DNA here is from genome assembly GCF_031021105.1 of Erythrolamprus reginae. Taxonomy (NCBI): domain Eukaryota; kingdom Metazoa; phylum Chordata; class Lepidosauria; order Squamata; family Dipsadidae; genus Erythrolamprus; species Erythrolamprus reginae. The sequence goes on from NC_091950.1 coordinate 80,022,272, forward strand.
TATGCCAAGACCGTCATATATATATAAATATAAAAGCATTAAACCTCAATCGCTAAATCTCAATAATAAAAAATATGAGGTTTTATATACGAATTATATATATATATATATATATATATATATATATATATATATATATATATAATATATAAAACCTCATATTTTTTATTATTGAGATTTAGCGATGTTTAATGCTGTTAATCAATGTTTAGACTGCTTAATAACTGCAAAACATCAATGTCTATTGATTTATTGCAAGGCTTCCAAATCTATGATATTGTAGTGTGATTAGGACAAATTGCAATTTGTTTTCATATTCAGATTTCCATACTGAAAATAAGGTAGTCTTAAGGTAGTCCCAGCTTTTGTAACTTCTATTACCCACAGTGAATTCATTTCTAAGCAGCGGTGGGCTACGAGCCGGAACGCTAAATTGCGCTCGCCGCCATGGCTCGTAAGTTCTTGCGGGACCAGGCAATTTTGTTGCTGCACCTGTGAAGGTAGAAAAATCGCACACAGGTAGAACCTAACTGAAACACGGGCGCAATTTTGCTATCTCCACAGGTGCAGCAGCAAAATCACGGTGGTCCTGCAAGAACCTACGAGCTGTGGCGGCGAGTGCAATTTAACATTCCGGCTCATAGCCCATCGCTGCTTCTAAGCTACAACTGCTCACACTGCTTTCAATCGTTTATTCTTCCCACTGAAATCAGGTGTATTAGTAAGATGAGAGTTTCACATTTAGTTACTAATCTCTTTCTTTTTGTTTACACTGTCAGTTTGTCTGTGAATGGGATAGTAGCAACTCAAGGAATATAGTGGGGGGGATAAACCATGTGGCAAGATTACTAAATCTTTTCAGCTAGGTAAAAGGTGATAGAAGAAAGCGGGGGAAATGCCAGCTCCGGACCTGCGATTTCTACCCAATCCAGGATGGTCAAATGTTTCTGGATTCAATTCAAGAATGTTCAAATTGTATTTTCATCATCATTCAAGTATCAATAATATAATCCCAAAGGCATTTTAATTAGGGGATGGGAAGGCTAGATAGTTATTTCCATTCCCATGGTTCCTAAGATAGCAGCTTTAATTATATTGTTCTTAGCTAAAAGTCCTTCAGTGTATACAATAATTTTTTCAATCTTTTTTCTTTGATGATCTTTGATATTCATTAGAATTTGAAATAGAATTTAATTGATTTGTTTTTCATATGTGAGACTTTCCAATTGCATCATTTCCAATGTCTGGTTCAATCAATAAATGTAGTTGTAGTACAATAAAGAAAGTAAATAAGAACATCCAAATGTAGGCCAACCCAACTATTGCATATCCTCCATTCACAACAGAATACCTTATGCCAGCAGACTTGAAATTTGGGGCCTAGAAAATTTAGAACTATGCCGCCTTCTATCTGACCTAAGTGTAGCACACAAAATAATATGCTACAAAGTTCTACCTGTCAACGACTAGTTCAGTTTCAACCGCAACAATATACAATCTCACAATAGATACATTTAATTTAATTTAATTTAATTTAATGTATTCAACTTCTATGCCACCCAATACCGTAGTACTCAGGGTGGCTTACAACAATAAAAATACAGTAATACAATAATTAAAAGAAGCCAAATATTAACAATAGATATAAACTTAATGTAAACTGCTTCAGACTTAATTACAAAAAATTCAACTTCAGCAACAGAGTGGTCAATGCCTGGAATACATTACCTGACTCTACAGTTTCTTCCCCAAACTCCTAAACTTTAACCTTAAACTGTCTATACTGTTGACCTCCTAAGAGGTCTGTAAGGGGCATGTATAAGCTCAGTAACATGCCTAACATCCCTGTCTTAAAGTCCCCATGTATTTCATGAACTATCATGTACTCAAAACCATGCTTGTACATTTATATATGCTTATACTTCGTTTATATTCATATACATGCTTGACAAAATAAAATAAATAAAAATAAAATAAAATAATCAATAGTGTAAAATATTTGCAGTCCATTTGTTCCATCTGAATTATTTAAATTGAAATCCTAGAGGCAAACAAAGCTCTTATTGGAATTAACAAAAGTTGTTTTCACAACTTTTTCAACTCTTTGTAATTTAATGGATATCCTTTTGTGGGGACCATCTATTATTTGCTGCTTGTTTGAGTTTTTGGAAACTCATCCTTGGGTCATTCATGCTATTTTCTAATTGTATTGCTTTCGATTGGCTGCTGATTGGTTTCCGGACACAATTCAAAGTGTTGGTGATGACCTATAAAGCCCTACATGGCATCGGTCCAGATTACTTACAGGACCGCCTTCTGCCGCACAAATCCCAGTGGCCAATAAGGTCCCACAGAGTTGGCCTTCTTCAGATCCCGTTGACCAGACAATGTCCTCTAGTAGGACCTAGGGGAAGAGCCTTCTCTGTGGCGGCTCCGGCCCTCTGGAATCATCTCCCTCCGGAGATTCATACTGCCCCTACCCTCCTTGCCTTCCGCAAGACACCTAAGACCCAACTATGTCACCAGGCATGGGGCAGCTAGATCATGCCCCCTTCTTCTCTGACCGTTAAATGTTATGTATGGATGTGATTGAGTAGACTGACTGTTTTTTATATAATGGGATTTTAGTTGACTATTTTTAACTATTAGATTTGTATACATATTGCTTGTATTGCATGTTGTGAGCAGCTCCGGGTCCTCAGAGAGGGGCGGCATGCAAGTCTAATAAATTGAATTGAATTGAATTTCTCTCAGCTTCCCTTTGCTTGCATTCACTTATTCAAACAATAAATTATTCTCTTCCTCTCTCGTGTTCTTATTACATTTTTAAAATGTTTAACTTTTAGCTTAATTATGAATGCTTTTAGTGATATATGCAACTTTATCTAATATTGAAAGATCTGTTCTTACGGTGAGATGTTCTCAATAATTGCCTCTGGCACCATTTTTCAAAGATATCCATTTTTCTTAGTTCAGTCTTTGTTATGATTCATATTTCACAATCATAGTTACAACTATGAAAATCATAGCTTTGAATGCCTAACTGTTTGTGAATTGCATCCTGAGGCTCTAAGGTTTCTATTTCTTTATATAATGTATGATTATGTAAAACAAAATAAAATGATCATGTTCTGATTGTATTTTAGGCAACTTGTACTCCTAGGATGGTAATATATCAATGCCCTCTAATCAGAGAAGATGGTCTCCTATGATATTTGGAATTAATGGATGAATATCTTGGGCATATTATAGAATTATGTTATGGTTATAGAAACATCAATATTCACTTGAAAGCAATCCCCTGATCTCTTTGGCTCTCTAACAGCCCAATCATTGATTAAACATTAATTAATAACTATAAACTTTCTTAAGTCTTAATAAAAAATATAAAAATATATGTTAGTGTTTGAGAGGATATTATGCAATAAATTATAAATAAAATAATGAGCTATGTTATTGACTTTTAGATAGCAAATGAACTCTATCCCTGAGATTCCATTTAAAAACCTCAGGTAGTATGATTTTATCCAGGTTTAATGATTCTTGATGTTGGAAGATGTAAAAAGATTAAGAAAAGATTAGAAAGTATCAATAAAGGAGAATTTTTCTAGCTGAGGGTTGAAATGAGGGGTTCTTTGTACTCTCTAAACTTGCTTGTTTTCTTCCAGGCATTTCATTATACTAACTAGATTAGAAAGTATATATTTGCCTGATAGAAGTGTAGTATGAATGGTTTCCTTAAAATTTATTTTGAAAAGAAACTCTTACATTCTCAAATTAAGGTCGACTTGTTTTAAGTGCATACATATCAGAGGTGGGTTCCTACTGGTTCAGAGCAGTTTGCCCAAACCATTAGTGACCCGCTAGTGATGTCACAATGATATCATGGGATTAATTCGGTTAGTGCTAGTCTGTGAGCCCCCCCCCACATCTTTTATTTTGAATTTTTTATATTTTCTTTTTCTTTTTTCTGAACATGTGTAGAAGCCAAGTTTCCGGCACTATGTATTTTTTTTTCAGCACTGAGCATGCACGTGCCTGTTAGTACTCTGTACAAGACAGCTGGGTTGACAATATATAAACAACCTAACAATGGATGTTTGTTTGTATTGAAGTACTGTAGCTTTAAGATGTAGTGTCGCAAATTGCCATAAGAGGGAGCCAGAAAGCATGATTCTCTTTCTGCTCTCTCTGTTTTTGCTGCTGATTCACTGAGACATATATAGTAAACTCAATGATAGTTTGATGTATTTGTAAGCTGTAATGTATGTCTGATATGTAAGAAAAAGACAGGCTTGTAACATTATTGTAATGAGAGATATTGACTGTTTAACTTGACTGTGTGATTTCTAAAGTAAACACTATTTTAAAGCGAACCAGCATCAAAGTAAGTTAGAACCCACCACTGATACATATATGTTCATTTTAGAAATTTATTAATAGCTAAGGGTTCCTCTGGAAAAAGTGAAAACTAGGCTATAACAATAATAAAATATTAGAAGATAGAGTGCCTAAGGAACAGCCTTTTCTTTTATGATAAAGATTTGTTTCCTGACCTCATCAAGAGTCATAAGTCATTTCAGCAACAAAAATGATGCTGTAATAATTCTTGCTATGACTTTTAAATTGCCAACTTGAGAATCTGGTTTTTACAATTTTAATTTAATGACTGAGATGAGTAGAGAGGTCTGGCAATAACTTGCTTGATAAGGGGCAATTCTCACTTGGTAATCTCTTCAGCCCCAGATCCAGTCTACCTTTGCATTTATTTTAAACTATTCCGTTCAAAAATTACAACCAACTTGTCAAAGGATGCAGGATTCATGATGGTTGAGTGAAAGGGGTAGCAACTGGATAAAAAATAAAAGGAGGGAATTATATACCAGAAGACTGAAAGACTGAAAGGAAAATCAGAAAAATCCATTTCAAGGAAATATTTGTTCAACTTTGGGGTGGGAAAAATACAAAGGAAGCAAACAAGCAGTCACTAAAGTGAAGCTCCTCTTTGCTTAAAAGATGTCACTTCCATCATTTATTGGCTGGCTAAAAGAAGCTTGTTCTTCTCTGCAGGGAGTAGCACACCTGTGTACTGACCCGGTAAGGTCTTAGCCTGTTTGACTTAGGAAGACTTACCCCTGCTGTCTTCCCCTTGATTGGCAAAGGGCAGCTGCTATTTGGTCTCTGGTGGCTGTGGGTCTTTCCATCTGTCATCCTTGGGGACGCCACAGGTTGTCTCCAACTAGGGTAGTGTTGACTGGCTAAGCTGTCTCTTTTCAAACGTAGACAGGCCAGAAAGATGCATGGAGGAAAAGCTTTGTCGAGAAGTGCATGAAGCATAGGGATGGGTAGTGCAACACAGCAGGGAAGATAAGGTATTGGCCATCCTCTGCTAGCTGTAAATAACCAGACATGAGATGGTAAAGTAAGAAAAGAACATGTTGAAAAAGAATTATTAACAGAAAGAGGAAAAACAAAGTGGCCACAAGAACTGCAAAATTGAAATCATCACCAACTGGCACAGTAGAAGGGGATCAAAATTTGATTCAACAGAATTATTCGCAGCAGAGCATATAGAGAGAGTAAGTTAATTCCAAAATCTGTGTTCCTGTAAAAATTAGGGAATCTAGTCTCAATCATATTTAATTGTTACTATCAGTTCACTCTATCAGCTTAATAAATGCACTAGTTAACTGTGAAATCAATATCATGTCAGAGGGAGGGGATTCCTTTCTTTTTTTTCTTTTTCCTTTTGGCTCTTTCCTCAATGGGAATTGTTATGTGCTTGATTGTATGTGGGTGCTAACAGCATGTGAATATCAGAAAGTAATAAAGGGAGGGAGTGAAAGACAAATGATTATTTTATTCAATGTTCAGTATTTATTGTATACGCAATGGGCAAACTCACTACTGTGTAAATTACCTATTACACACTTTCTATAAGTCTGCTCCCTAAGTTGATTTTGTTTCTCAGGATATGAAGAGAGACTCAACAAAATAAGATGCTACAAATGGTTTGCAGCAGTGTTTGCCCCAATGAAAGCTATTCTGCCGATGCCTAAATAATGACTGAGAACTAACTAGTTTATTTACGTGCTTCTAAGTCACAACCAAACTCACATCATACTGTTTTATATTGCATAATGTATTCATATAATTTAATCATATCGGATAAATAATGGCACATAGTTGTATGTATGAACCTGATACTGCAATACTGCACCACCTGATCCTGCAAGCTTATTGTTGGCTAAGGAAAAGGCCCTCAAACTTGCCAACTTTAAGACTTATGGACTTCAATTCCCAGAAGTCATAGCTGGCTGGAGAATTCTGGGAGTTGAAGTCCACAAGTTGCCAAATTTGGGGACCCCTGGGCTACAGAATAACAACAGAACAGTTATTCTCCATAAGGTGCTCTAGACATTGGCCTAAAGCAGGGCTATTTTCAGAGCAATTGATAGCACTCAGAGCTTTAATTCCAATTATGAAATGATAGCCAGTTCTGAAGTTATAACTGAAATGCAAAAGGTGTAACGCTTATTTGCATTTATTTGGCAATAAGAATTGTTGATCTAACTTATTGTGAATAACTAGGCATAAAACTACTATATAAATAGAGGCGGTACCAGAATCCAAAAGTTCTTATCCCAAGAGAAAGAGGGCATCCTTTTTATGTAGTAAGGGCTTTTGGCTACAATAACCCTGGAAACCAATGAAGCTCACTATTCAACCACAGACCTACTTTTTACAGTTCTCACACCACACTAAGCCACAATGTGGTTTTGGTAGTTCTGGCTTGGCGTATTGAGAGAATTCAGAATTTAGCAGATCAAAGAGACTACGAGCAACAAGCAGGAGTAATAGAGAAGCCAAAAAAAAAAATTCAAGACGGCAAGATTGCAAAACTACAATCAAAGGAGGGTTGTGAGCAAGTACAAAAGGTTTCCCTTCACTCCAAGCCCTACTGATCTTCTTCATTGTGTTAAGGAGAGATGTTCATGGGGTGGGATACTGCCCGGATGGTGGGGGGGACAGAGTGGAGTAGCGAAAATGGAGCTCCACCCCAGAGCACCAATTTATATGAAAATATGTTGAAAGAAAATGCAGGGCATCCTACATAAGTGATGCCCATAGGACAGTAGTAAAAATTTTGGTAGCTCTTCACTGGATGTTCATGGGAAGGATGATCATATGAATGTGTGTCAAGACAGGTAACCCAAGGTAGGAAGTTTATCCTAGCTGTGCAACTAAAGCAAACAAGCTGTCAGGGTTCCAAATAGCATCAGAACTCAAATCAGAGTCCAAGACAAAGGATTCCTCAAAGTTCCAATTTATTAGCAGAGCCACATTGGCACATCTGTGAGAAACCCACATCTGAAGTCCCAGGGGTTTCTCCACCCAGTTTAAAGTTCATTCCCTTGTTCTCACACCCACAAGTTCATCAAGTTGACCAGTCTCCTTCTGCCAACGTGTCCGTTACTCCTATCAGCTTCCGGACAGGTGTCAAACAAAGGATGACCTTGAGAATCTAGGAGGAATTTCTTATGGCTATATCTCTACTTCCCTTGTGCAGCAGCCTCTTCCAAATTCCCACTATAACACTAATACATTTTACATTATAATATGTGGCAGGCCCAAAAACTCCAAATCAAAACGATGGCTTTGGCCTGACACAATCATCTATGTTGGGCAGCAGTGATACAAGAAGGTATTGGAAGCAAACTATCACTTTAGTGACAGCAGCAAAGGCATAATTGCATACTGTGTGGAGAAGGGCAGTGATAAATTATTCCTGCATTTTACCAATTTTACAAGCCCACCATAAAGGAACCGGCAATCAAGAAATATGCAACAGACTAGCACTTGGTATTGTAGTAATGAAGGCCTGGAAAAGATATTGAGAGCCGGGTTATGTTAGTATCTACAAAAAAGTACAGAATTGTTCAAGCAATGGGTTTTCCCGTGATGATCTGTAAAAGTGAAAGTTTAATTTTGAAGAAGCAGGATAGAAAAAAATATTGATCTTTTTGAACTTTGATGTTGGAGAAAACTCTTGGAAAATACCATAGATCAGGGCTGTCAAACTCACGGCCTGCGGGCCAGATGCGAGTCGTGCTGACCATGCCCACACCTGCTTTAGCAAAGGGGGAGAAAATCGGAATACAGAGCAGCATTGGACCAGAGTACCTCCGGAACCGCCTGCTACCGCACGAATCCCAGCGACCGATAAGGTCCTACACAGTTGGCCTTCTCCGGGTCCCGTCAAATAAGCAATGTTGTTTGGTGGGCCCCAGGGGAAGAGCCTTCTCTGTGGCGGCTCCAGCCCTCTGGAACCAACTCCCCCCGGAGATTAGAACTGTCCCCACCCTTCCTGTCTTTCATAAACAACTTAAGACTCACTTATACTGCCAGGCATAGGGGAGTTGAGACACCTTTTCCCCCAGGCTATTTTTATACTTTGTTTTATGTTTGGTATGAATGTTGCTGTTTGGTTTTTAAGTAATGATAGGGTTTTATATGTTTTTAATATTAGATTTGTTCCACTGTTATATTGTTTTTATTGATGTTGTGAGGCGCCCCAAGTCTTCGGAGAGGGGCGGCATACAAATCTAATAAATAAATAAATAGGATGACGTGAGTTTGACACACCTGCTATAAATAGGTAAGGGGAAATAAAAGGATCATCAAGCAAATCAAGCCAGCATTTTCACTCGAGAGACAATGAACAGACTCAAATTATCTTATTTTGGATACGGTATGTGAAGTCTTAGTTCTCTGGCAATGTCTATAATGCTTGGAAAAGTGGAAGGAAGGAAGGAGAATGAGTAGCAGCAAGGTGAAGTACAAGTACACTATTGGTTGACTGAAGGATCAGGTCAGGGAAAGATTATCATGGAGAGAAGCTATCAATTAAGCAGTAAGAGTTGAATTTATTTGGTGATATATAAACAACCAATCACAAAGGGAAAGGGCTTTGATTGCACAGGAACAAGCACCATTTTTAAAAAACTCTCCTGGCTCATGTATGAAACCACTAATGAGTTTTATTCAACAATACAACTGTGTGAACTCAAATTAAAAGGATTAAAATGTTTTTCTGGATTATTAATTTCTCTCTCTCCCTCTGGTTCTTTCATTTAAGCTAGAAGATGTTTGTGGTCAAAGATGGACGTTTCCATGCGTCTATAAGTGAAAGTTCTTTTTCGTCCCAGGACTAGCCTTGAGAAATTTGCTGGCACCTCATCTCTAAGCTTAACAGTCTGGCTTCATCGGTAACTCTGCTCCTTGGAAAAAAAATAAGGTAATCTGTTTCTGGAAAACAAACTAATCCTATTCTTTCTATTCCCACAGAATTCTCCCATGCAACCAACTATACCTGCCAAATCTGCTTACTATAGGCTACATTTTAAACAATGGACATAATTCTTGGTTAGCATTAACTATAGCATTTCCAATCAAATAGTACAGAGAATGAAGAAAGGATCCTGGATGAGAGAAGAGAGGAGTTGGAGCATTTTTATTTATCAAATCGAAAGCTCAATTATCAATCTGAATATCTTGTGGGAAGAAGGGAGGGTGGGAGGGAGGGAGGAAGGAAGGAAGAAGGAAAAAGGGGGGAGGAAGGAAGGAATAGGAAGGAGGGAAGGAGGGAGGGAGGGAAAAAAGGAGGAAGGAGGGAGGGATAGATTATTTTAAATAACAGGTTTGCAAACATGATAATGTTTAACTAAAGCTGATTATCTTTCCAAATGACTACTATAAATATGACATGGGGGTGGGTTCTAACTTACCTTGCTGCCAGTTCACTTCTTCCCACACCACGCACGCATGCACAATGCTAAAAATTTAGCTTCTGCGCATGCACAGATGCAAAAAAGAAGTTTCTGAGCATGCTCAGAAGTGAAAAACAACATGGCAGCACCTATGGAGCCACCGAGAAAGCTGGTTCAGGGGCGTGGCCAGCCGGTCATCACTCCCAGTTCAGCAAGGGGGAGGGGGATTCCTGCTACCAGTTCTAAAGAATCAATCCTAACTGGGAGAAACCCACCTCTTGTATGACAGTAATAGAGGTGGTATTCAGCGGATTCGGACCAGTTCAGGCAAACCAGTTGCTGTGGGGGCGTACCATAATACCCTGTGGGTGGGAATGAGTCAGGCATAATGCTGTCCTATTTAGCCACATTTTTGAGTCCGAGTACATGTGCAGAAGGCACACAGGAGTAAAAGCTGTGCACATGTGTGGAGGTGACAAATATGCAGAACTGTGAGGGCGTACTCACATTTGCGAACCAGTAGGGAAGGTACAGTAAGTAAATACCACCTCTGGACAGTACCTATATTAGTAGCTCAAAATGCTAATTCTGAGGCTGCTGCTGTTCTAATATTGAAAATCTAGTGGAGAAGGATCGACACAGACTGCTTCCTCCCTCATTTATGCCTCATGAAAATCTGATGGTCGTAAACAAATCTACCATGTTGTATCTGCTTTTACTCAATCTGTTAACAGATTTCTCATACTCTGGTTTAGGATATGACTTTGAGTTGTTCAAAACTGCATGTGAATACTTCCCGTGAAAACATGCTGGAAAGATTCCATGATTGCTTCCCTTTTCTAAATTTTTAATTGTTCTCTGTTTTCTCCTCCCCCACTTTTGGAATCCTCTCCAGGGGTCCAGATTGAAGGGCAGCTTGTAAAGCATGCAGGGTGGCAAACTGTAGTCGACTTGCCAGGGCATTGTAAGGAACATTTAGAAAAATGTTTTCTTGTTTTTGCTTTTTAAAAATACTTTGCTATATTTTTATTTGAAATCTGTAGTTAGCAGACAAAACAATTTTTTTTAAATGCAAGCAACACTCTATCACATCCAGGGTTAAATACGGTTTGATTCCCTGCAGGGATGTTGAGCAAAATCTCACTAGTGTAAATCAAAATTTCTTGATTTACTGCAATAGATTTTAACAGATTTATACCAATAGCAGATCTGCTCTACATATGCAGCTTAATTTTTCTCACTGCATAAAGCTCTTAAGATGCTTCTTTAGATTGTTCATAAGTTGCCATAAATATATGATATAGGCACAACAAAAATTATGGTAAGATTTAATACAATAGAGTGGCAGATAGAATTAGTTCTCTGATAAATGAATCCAGAGCAAAGATAAATGACTGGTAGATCATTAGACTGACAGACCAATAAATAGTTCAGAAATATAACTTGCTCAGTGTATTGTGACATTTTTCCCCATTGTTTTCAAATTTGTGATATATTAGAAAAAGACAGCCAAAATTGTACAGCTCATGTTATGAGAAGTATTGAATGATTCCCAACTATTTGATCCTCATTCATTAGCAAATGATATACTAGACCCCCTGAGCAGTTATATTATGTTCCTAACAATTTTAAAATAAGACAAAAAATGCTTTTATTAAAATCATCAACAGGGCTTGCAATGGGGGGTGGGTGTACAGAAGGGAAGGACGAAAACAGAAAAAGAAACTGTCTGATATTGAAAATTATTTCACTTCGCTTTGGAGAGTAAAGAATCCATATGAATGGCCCAAAGAGAAACCACAATCATTTAAAAAGGAATACTGTACTTTCTCATTTCCACTCTGGTAATTTTTGGGAATGAGAAAAAAACAAACTCCATCCCTATCTTCAGAAGGAGAAATCACATGCCTATCAATCAATGGTCTGTCCTGGTGAAGACCTCAAACCATCAAGTAGCATGTTTCTGACCATACAGACAGGAGAGCTATAACTAATAGGAAACAGCATGACTTTGTTGCAAACAAATCCAGACTTTTTTATCCTGCCATCCCAAGAGGCATTCCTAGCGGAGGTGCTGAATATCAACTGTTACTATCAGCTTTGGAATGCAACAATTCAGATTTAGCATCTCAGCTTTGAAATGATACGCTTGAATTACCAATCAGTAAAACTAGAGCTATCTGCAGCATCCTGGTTCTTTCTACATATGTCCAGACTGCATTTCACAGAATTCTTATACTTGTTGAAAATTCTGGACCTTACTTTCCTATCCCACAGAATTGGGAGTTTGGCTGCTTGAAATTTCCCTCCAATGTTAATATACTACTAGCTGTACCTGGCCGCTGCTGTGGCTCAGTCTGGTTTGTCTGGTTTGCTGGCTCCAGAACATGCAACATATAATTGTCCATGTGAACAATCTGTGTGTAGATCTAAACCAAACGCACATATTCGAATGCATGTATTTTTACCTGTCACAGGTGCGACATCTATATAATGTACTAGTAGGTATATAAAAACATATGCATATTGGAATGCAACATTGTGTCAAAATTTGAAAGCAACCGGTAAAGAAGGTCCTGTTTTAAGCACCTGTATGTTTTACCTGTCACAGGTACAGCATCTATATTGTTTAGGTATATAAAATACATGTGTATTTGAATGCAACATTGTGTCAAAAATTCAAAGCAATTGGTGAAGAACTTTTGGAAATTTAAGATTTTGAACAAACATTTATATTTTTACTTATATAGAATATCCTTAAGGTAGTCAAAAATAGCTGATCTAAACCTAAAAGGTTTGTGTGTATGTGTTTACATTTATTTTAAGGATGTGAATCACAAGCTTTGATAAAGCTTAGCTTGGGAAACTATTTTTTACATTCAAGTACATTTGTTGGAATAAAATTAATATGTGCACTTTTTAAAGTATTGCTAGTAAGATACAAAAAATGTGTTGCAGTCAAATGGAAATTCTGTTCTGTTTCATCTCAGTATCCAGCTGGAATTTTTTCTTTCAACTGGAAAATACGACTTTGTGTTATGCCTCTTTTTGGGAAATCATGTACAGCTGAAATGGAAGCAAGGGCCAGGTGGGAGAGAAATAGCAGCCTATAGCATGGGTTTCAGCAAGCTCTCTTGGTGAGGGCTGTCAGAAGCTTGTTACACTGAAATAAATGTTGTTTGGCTTCTATGTTTGCTCCTTTCTGAAAAGAAGACAAAACTAAAACCAGTTTCTTAAGAACAGTTTTCAAATGGTGTCATTGTGACTAATGGTTCTTTTATAACTCCGCTCATCTCTTTAGGCAAATAGCACTCATTCATAAATTCTCCAATTGTCAGACCAACATAAATGATCATTTGTCAAAATGTAATAAATCTCAGGAAGCAGCAAAATAGGATAAGATGACCTGATTTTGTTTATTGGGCTGGTTTTTTGGCTGTATTGGAGCTGCCAGTCATGACTGGTTAGGCATTGAACTGTTGCTCTGAGCTGTGTAACGTTTTGCATTGAAAGCATCCCATGTGGGCATGTGTGTGAGAGAGTGTTAGTGGTCCCCCAGAAAGGGGTAGTTGAGCTGTAGAGCTACTTTTGTCAGTGCCAGTGCTTCTCCAGATGGCATGATATTAACCTCTTAGCTTAAACATCTTTTTAGAATTCTTTATCGGAAGCTCATATTTGATGTATAATCAGCTGAGCCATTTGAAATCTGTCAAGTCTTCAAGATGTTGCCATGCTTGCTTTTCACATTGGAAACCTTGAAGCCTTGACTCAAAATTAGGAGAAGGCGATCAATAAACGATGCCATGCAAGGAAATGTGACTTACATATCCTAGCTAAAATTAGGGCGGGATTCACTGCTTTCTCAAGATGTATTTAACTTTATGAACAAGACCATTTATTAGAATTACAATAAGTAAGGTTTTAAAGCCTTCGAATCCTTTCTCATTGATCTATAGTTATTAACAGAAGTTAAAAAGAAATCTCTTGAAAGGTTGGCATAAATTTGATATAAAGCAGGAGGTTGGTGAGTGGACTGCTGCAGAAGGAATATAATGTGACGTATCAACCCACAGTGGCCATTCTACCAGCACTGATACTATAATGGCATTTCATGCAGAGATGCCATAAGCTGCAATCAATTGCCACTACTAATAGCAATTTGGTTCATTTAAGCCCCGCGTGGCTGTAGTAGAAGCAGAATTAGTGGAAACAAATCAGGCATTCAAATAGCTCTTAAATATCCAGCAACTTTGCTGCTGAAAGCCTACCAACATTGGTCTTTAAAATCAGAGTACAGGAAGCCATTTCAGCATTCCTTTGCAAATGGTCTTATTGCACAAACAAGCCACAGTTAAGTCAGAGCTGGGATTCTATTGCTACGTGCACATTTCCTCCCATGTATTCAAGTGCAAAATGACAGTGTGATGAGAAAAATTATTATTTTTATTGTATTTATATTACATAAAGGGGCAAAAATATAATGTACAAGTTTAAAAGAATATAAAATACAGTTTTCTTTAGAAGAAACAACCAATCTAAACAGCAATGTAATCCATCATTTGGCTACAGGTGAAATGAATTCAATTTTAATTGATAATAAATTTGGAAATTGTTCAGGGTACCTCAGAAAATCAGTTCTATGAAACAACAAAAGGGTTTGAAAATCATTCCTGTAAGCTAAGATGTGGCTTTTGTTGAGGGCAGGCATTTTTAAACAATACCAGTGAAAGGGAGGAGTCAGGTTTAGAAATGGAGGAGAGATGCTTATCATAAAAGGCAATTAGAACATATTACGTATTAATTCTGGTAGTAATTCAACAATTACAGCTCCGGCAGCTCTTTTATTGCTTTTAATTGGCAATGCTTACCGTTTTGGCACACACACACACACACACACACACATACACACACACACAGGTGCCTGATGAATTGTGGTTGCATCTCTTGCAGAATCTCATTAAACACTGTTCCCAGACATATCTTATTTCATTTTTTACTCCATTAGTCTTGCACTGGATCTTACAAACATCTGATTGGAGTTACCTTAAAACTTAGGAATTTATATTAGATATGAGACCAAATAATAAAAGGGAAAGGAAAAGGCTCTGATGACAACAACCTTTAAATTTTAAGTAAAGTCAGATCTGAATCTAGATTTTACAATGGGCCCCATTCTCCTTTTAAACAGTTTAGAACCAAAGACTGTAGCAACAGAAAATGTTGAGCACAACATTTGTGCAGATTCTTGTAGTTTCTTTTAATTATTCCCTTCCAGTATTTTGCCCTTTGTCCCTCCCCCCTCTCTTGCTACAATTTAAAGCATCATTCCTTGAGTAATATGGAATTCAGGTTTCTTCTATGGGAATTAACTTGGCCCTAACTGAACTATGCTTATGCATTTCGTATTGTACAAATGGTACACGGAAAAAGAATGGTAAAATATGGAGTGTTACTCATCACTATTGCAGCTTAGTAAGCCATGGCCCTTTCCAGAATACACCATTCCAGTATCTCTTAACCTTAGTAACTTTAAGAAGTCTAGACTTCAACTCCCAGAATTGTTGGCTGGCTGGAGGATTCTGGGAGTTGAAATCCAAACGGCTCAAAACATCTTAGGATTCTGGGAGTTGAAGTCCAAACATCTCAAAACATCTTAGGATTCTGGGAGTTGCAAGAAATAAATTGGAATCACTGTATAATATGTAAATAGATATATTGCTCCTGGGTCAAGTGAACTATACAAGAAACACCCCCGATTTGGTGGTGGGGAATGTGTGTGTGTGTGGGTGGTGGGCACATTCACTATGCACTGTTTTATGTTGTGTGTATATAAATTTGTTAAAAATTGATAAAAAAATATTTTTTTAAAAAAAGGATTCTGGGAGTTGAAGTCCAGACATCTTTAAAAACATTTTAAAAGTCCAGTCATCTTTAAAAGGTCGCTAAACCCTGCTCTATTCCATCATTCCCACAAACAACTTGACAGTTCATGAGGCCACTGGGATGTCTCTTGTTTTTGAGCAGTGCCTTTTTTGCCTTCAGAAGAACTCATCCTCAAACCATGAATTTACCATTATGATAAGAAAAAGTTGTCAACACTTACCATTGGAATCTTGTACTATTTGCAGCTGCAATTTCTAAATGTAAGGGGAATCTTTCTGGATCCGAGTCTTCGGAGAGGGGCAGCATACAAATCTAGTAAATTATTATTATTATTATTATTATTATTATTATTATTATTATTATCATCATCATTATTATTGTTATTATTATTATTATTATTGTTGTTGTTGTTGTTGTTGTTGTTGTTATTATTATTATTATTATTATTATTATTATTATTATTATTATTATTAGAGTGAAACTGTATCTGATCCAGATTCTATTTCCTTGCTGGCTAAACTGAAGACTAGAGGAAGTACATAAGCATAACTTCAGAGAATTATGTTTCCACCAGCAACAACAGTCAGATGGCTTAAACAGCAGAATAAAAGAACAACGTGATAAAATTAGAATACACTGAAAATTTAATGAAACAAAATGGTCTCAATCAATTACTAGAAAAAAGGAGATCATAAGTGAATGCAGAATTGCAACCACAGTGGCTTTAGAAAATGCTTAAATTTCGTGGCCCTAGTCCCAAACTGTCTATTCCTAATAAATTAGGCCAAATAAATTGGTGTAATCTTAATCAGCCATTGGCTTGGAGACAAATAGGACCAACTAAATTGACAATAATTTGTTTGGATTGAGTTTCTTAATTGGACAATGAGTGTTCATCAGTTGTGAAAAATAAAGTTGCAGGCATCAGAGGTGGAGTGAAATAACTTTATTAAACCATCAAAACTGCAACTAAATTAAGACATCAAGGGAAAGTCTAAACCTTAAAAACCAGCATGGGAAGCTGGTTGACTTTAGCCAGTTGCCTTGGTTTAAACCTGATCTAATAAAGAATTTGGCAGCTATAGTCTTCGCCAAGATAGACAAGCAACAGATGGTCTCTCCACAGCCATCATTCTCCTTTGCCCAGTGTTACTTACCTTTAGAATCTCCGACTGTACCTATTTGGTATAGTACTGCCCTCTGCCTGGGTGAATCTACTGCACACCTTTTTGAGCTTCTAGATAATTTTGTGCCAACTATTGAATTAATCTTCTGTGGGGAGGGAAAGTGCTTTAAAGAAGGGGAAAGTGACCTATGCTCATACAGAAATCAGGATAATTGAGAAGAATGAACTCCTTCCCAAGAATATGAAGACTCTTTTTCTTTCTTTCTTTCTTTCTTTCTTTCTTTCTTTCCTTCCTACCTACCTACCTACCTACCTACCTACTTACTTACTTATTTATTTATTTAGACTTCCATGCCGCCTAATCCTGAAGGACTCAGTTATCCCCAAAAAGCTGTGATTGATGAGAAGATATATGACCTACCCTCCCACTCTCCAAAAGTCAGGCCAGCCCTCTATGTAGTTTTTCAGGTAAAACCCAAACCAAAGTACAGTATCTGACACATATATCTGCAACCTATCCCCCAATCTGCATGCAATTCTGTGTAAATTCTTCTGACAAGGCATGTTAGCTGACATCATGAAACCACAACTTTTGACTCCAGAGTTACATATGACGCACCCAAAGTCTTTTGAATCCCCCAGAGCTCCCACTTAATGCAATTTCTAATCGTTGCTCCCTTCCTGACATCAAAAATAAATGTACACTGTAGCATAAGATAACCTAAATAACGTGGTTATAAGAGATCCATTAAAAGTGTCCCCACATAACGTTCTAGCAAAAACAAAAAAAGGCTGATTCCACCTTATACAAAATATTCTTTTGCTCATCCCACTTTGTATCAGTATTACCTCTTCTATGTAGCCTTCATCTTTTCAAAGAATTTAACCATAGCTCTTGTCCATGAAAAAAACTGCCCAGAGCAGATCAGAATGTATCTCCAGATACTTAGCTACACTAATACAGCTATCATTAACTAGGTATGTTCCAGATGTGATAAGACAACCTTGCATCCATGTTAAATGAACATTCTGGAAGCTATAGCCCATAGACTTCTTGAGAATGTGGGAAGCCTCCCCACCAGGGGTGGGATCCACTTACCTTCGCATCATGACAGAAGTGCGTGTTTTGCGATGCCCCCATTGCATTAGGCAAAACACCTGAAAATGATCCTCTGGGCATGCACAGAAGCCTTTACATACACAGAGGGGGTTTTGCAAGCCATGGTGACTGGAGCACCAGTTCAGGAGCATGGACTGCTGGTCATTACTGCCAGTTCAGCCAGCAGTGATACATTTCCGCCGGCAGCAATCCACCACTGTCTCCTACCCCCAAAAGAAGGAAATGGGGACTATTAAAAAGGCAGGATGAAATATTTCCCCTAGAGGAGAAATGGGGAAAATTTTAAGGGAGGCAGAAAGCAGCCCCAGTTTCCCTGTCCCAAGCAGAAACTGAAGAGGCCAGCTCAAATGCAGATTTGATGGTCCATTCAGAAAGACTGGGTCAAGTCAGAAACTCAGATAAGCAATAAACAAAAGTTTAAAAAAATTAGCTCATACAAACATCTAGGATTTGCATTTCCCCTTTTGTCTATAGAGCCAGCCATGACCTCATAGGAATCTGACAACAGCGAACAGAATATTAAAAATTATGTTATTATTATTATTATTTATTAGATTTGTATGCTGCCCCTCTCCGAAGACTCGGCGCAGCTGTTTCTTGTACAGAAACAGGGAGCTCAAATACAAAGCCCAAAGAAGATATAAAAACCCACCCACTCTCAACTCCATTTTGTCAGCTGTCCCAAAATCACATGCGATAGGTGGTTTAATAAATGGAAACTTTCTTTCTAATCAGCCTCCAGCCTCCATTTTATCTACAAAGCCCTTCTCTCCGATTGAACACAACCAGATGGCTTTTTGCTCCAACAAGAATATCAGATTAAGGAAGGCTTACTATCCTTTAATGGTTACCACTGGATCTACTCGAGACTAAATTATTTGGAATTTTGACATACAATACTGTACACAATAATTAATATAATAAATATGGGAACCCAAACTGTTGGGAGCAATATGCTGATTCTGTTTAGAGAGAGCTGGAAAGCACTGTGAAGCAGTATATACCATATTTTTCAGAGTATAAGTTGCTCTGGAATATAAGAGGCACCTAGATTTTAGAGGTGGAAAACAAGGGGGAAAGTATTCAGAACCAAATGATGTAGTAATATATTATTTAATAAAATACCAGTGTAGCAAAATACTTTTTACAAACATGTACACTTTTTACAAACTTCAAACTTGACAGCTTTAAGACTTGTGGATTTCAACTCCCAGAATTCCTCCTCCAGTCATGCTAGCTCAGGAATGGGAGTTGAAGTCCACAAGTCTTAAACTTGCAAGTTTGAAGATCCTTACACCCTTAACTCAGGGCTCTTCAAACTGGACAGCTTTAAGACTAATGAACTTCAACTCCCAAAATCCCTCCACCAGTCATGCTAGATGGGGTAATTAGAAGGGGGAAAACAGCCCCATTTTTGCAAAAAATGGGCCATTTTCCATCCGTTTTTTCACAAAAATGCAATGGGCAAAGGTCTGGGAAGCCTGCAGCCATTTTTGCTTTCCCCCAGTCCCTGGGAGTTCTCTGCAGGCACCCCAGCCCCTTTGCCCATCCCATTTCTGTGAAAAAACAGGCGAAAATGGCTAGTTTTTCACAAAATGTGGCCATTTTTGCCATCACCAGAACCCAGGAGCTCACTGCAGGCTTCCCAGACCCTCTGTCCAAAAATGGGATGCAGGGTGGGGCTTCGGGATAGCAAAAATGGCTGTATTGAGAGTATAAGATGCACCAACATTTCCACTCTCTTTAATACTCTGAAAAATACGGTAGTCTAAGTGCTATTGCTTTTAAAGTGAGAAAGGTTGAAAGTTTCATTTGGAACTCCATTATGTTACAGGCATACACCACTTTTTTATTTTCAAACTTGGAATTGGAAGTTTCCTCTTCTGCGATACGTCAAACTGAATTGGAATTCAGTTTGGCATATCGCAGAAGAGGCAGAACACATATAGTTTTAGCGTTCAGACTGTTACTGATTTGCATATCTAGATCACCCAGCAGCAGAGGTGCTGAACCGGTAGCAACCCGCTGATGATGTCACAATGATGTCACTGAGCCGGATCCGTTGGTGCCAATCCGTGGGCGCCACCATCCCCCCCCCTGATTTTTGGGTGGGGGGATATTTTAAGTTTCTTTTTTCTTCTGTGCATGCACAGAAGCCGAGTTTCCAGCACTGTACATGCATCACACTTTTGTTTTTGCCTTAATTTTTTTTAAAAATATGAGAATTTTGCAATGTGCATGCATGTGTGCGCCTTGAGATGCATACACCCATGACATGCAGCCAGGTGGCATGGGACAAAGCGAACCAGCAGCGAAGTAAGTCGGAACCCACCCCTGCCCAGCAAAAACAAAACTGGTCTTCCTCTGTGCTGTGATTCGAAAGGATTATATGCACAGCAAAGTACGAAGCGGGGTTGCTTCATGGCTGAATGGAAAAGCTTTCCACCTATCCTTATTTTCAGCAGCAGGAGAAAACTTTAAATCCAAGGAAAATTCCTTTGGTACCATGTTCACAATGTTTATCCCAGTGGGGTAGGGTACAATATGTGAAATGGCTGTATTTCACAATAATTATGAAAGAGAACAAACATATGGAATAAATAGAAGGCATAACAAAAACCAGCAGTGTAAGTTTAAGACAACCACTGAGTCTGTCAAAACTAGTAACTTGTTTACTGTGGAGAAGTCAATGAGTTAATAGGTCAAACGGGCTTGGCTTTGCCTGCATTTAGATTCTGGTCCGGGTGTATATGATTAAGCCACATAAATAGGTGTGAATGTAGCCAATGTCTGGGATCCTCCTTAATTTCCATGGCAGAAGAAAGAAAGGGAGAATATCAACCAGGAGACCTCAAAAGGTTGGGACTGCAAATGCCAGAATCTCTGTCCTTCGGCCTTGTTGACAGAGGCCTGTAGTTAGTTCCATGCCATAAATGTGCTGTGCTTGCAATCCAAGGCCTATTTATTTGTAAGCCCCACTGAACTCAGTAGTGAGCTCAAGTTAACTCAGTGGGATTTCCTGCTAAGTAAATATATATTGGACGGTGCTGTGAATGAAGGAAATCATGTTGCCCGTTGCCTGCTCTCTCTTGCAGAGCTTCTGCTGCAGTTCATTGCCTTCTTTGCAACAAATGGCTAGTTTTGAGTGGAAATGCTTTAATATGCCTGGTGTGGAAGTTATTGCTAGGGAAGGGAAGGAAGGAAAACAGGCAGACAAACATGATGGTTGGTGAGCAAGCTGTAGGAGGGTTTTTAAAAATCCTGGTGGGAAATTTTTTAAAAAAAAGAAATTACCATTGTGCAATGATGTGTCAAATATTAACAACAAGAATGGCAGCTCTCTGGGTTTATATTTTTTTATATTTTTAGGGCTAAAGCTTTAAAGACACTAGGTATCATTGTAGCTCTTTTAAAAATGATACTTTTCATTTTTTTTGTTTCCTTTTAAATTTGGATCTTTCCTAGCCTTTGAAATCTTAGCCATTTTTTTAATGTGCAAATGTGAAAGGAGACTGGGAAGAAAATCCATTTCAGGCATATGCAGCTCCATAAATTACTTTTTGTGGTTGAAACAGTATTCGCTTATGTCATGAGTTGAACATCCCCCTTTATTAGAATGCTATTTATTGCCACCAGCTGCAGCGCTCAGCTCAGAAAGTTCTTGACACCAGTGATTGCTTTCAGCACCAATGCTTCCGGCTGCTAACAGGGGCTTCTCTTTCCAAAGGCAACCACTCTTTGTAAGGTTTTCCTTCTGGTGCACAGATACCTCCTGTCATTGTTATCCAGCAGCTTTGATGGGGGATGGGCCTAAACCGTTTGATATTCGGGCATAATTTTAGTCATAAGGTTTTCTCCCTAACATCTCTGACATATTTGCTATGAAATGTGTCCAGGAATGCCAACCCATCAGCAATTGATTCCTTTCCTTACCTCTACAATTAATACCAGTGGGTAAGCAAAAGTGGGAGCATGTTGTACCAGGGACAAACATTACAGAGTGACTAATATAGGGACAGACACTTGCTCTTCATCTCCAATCAAGAGCTAGATGTAAAAAAAAAAAAGAAGGTTTCTCTGGGAGACCATTATTAGCCTTGCATAAAAAAAGTATTCTTGCTATTTTCTTGTCTATACTGGCTATTAAGTTAAGAAACCAAACAGACATGAATCAAGACAGTTTTCAGATAGATCTTGAAAAGAGCTTGCATGTGTGCAGATTCCAGGGATAAATGTTACCTACTCTGTTAATTGTGCATATATTTATATATCGTTGATTTGAAAACCTGTCTTTTTTAATCTACAATTATGGCCATTCCGAAGAGTTGGATAATGCTGGGAGGAGATGTGTATGCTGTTAATATATAAGTGCAGGCCATTCTGGTGTAGTAGTTAGGAAACTAGGAGATCATGAATTCTAGTGCCTCTATTAATCCTAGGAAGGGAGCATGTTAAACACTTCTAAAAGTTTTGTGGAAAAAATTGCAGGGATTAGTCCAGGCAGTTGGTAAGCATAACTGAGCCCATAAACTCAACCCTTTACAATGCTATTACTAATCTAAGGCTCGAACAGCTAACAACAAACAATACTAGACTCAGCAATTGTTTTGATCTCATCTTCTGCAGCAATACTCAATTTATGGATTAAAAATAATAGAGTCCTTTTCCAGGAGTGACCATAGCATGATTGACTTTTACATCAATATACGTCTTTACAAAAATAGCCACAATAAAAGTATTACTAATTACAATTTTTTAAAAGCCAACTATGATATCATAGATGCTGACCTCTCATCTCTTGATTGGCAAACATTATTTGGTGACTGTAATACTGCTGAAGACTGCTATAATAACTTTTTGCTCAAACTGCAGAAAGTCATTAAATTATATGTACCACTAATTATTACCAAAACCAAGAAAAACAAATTACCTATAAAATTAAGGAAGCTCCAATCCAAAAAAGATAACTTTGGCGGAAAAACAAAACTGGTTATGTTGGTAACTTTAAAAGCTGCTACAAAAATTGATGCCACCAATTAAAGATAGAATGTATAAATTATCACAACAATCAAGAAGAAAAATTTCTGCGTACAAATTCCACATGCGCCTTCTACAACTTTGTAAACACCAAACTCAAAGACTTGAGATCCATCCCACCCCTCAAAGGACCAGTGGTAAAGAATATAATGATGAAGCTGTTATAGCCAACCTCTTTAACATATTCTTCGGATCCATCTTTGTAAACAACGATGGCTCATGCCCAATATTTCCCAGTCGCACCCCAAACAATTGCAACACTCTAACACAAATTTATTTTACAGAAGATAATTTTGGAAAAGCATTATGCAACCTAAAACCATCTCTATCCATTGGACCTGACTGTCTATGTGCATAGTTCTTTAAAAAGCTTTGTTAGACCAATTCTGGAATACAGTTCATCTGTCTGGAACCCGCACTGCATATCAGACATTAATACAATTCAGAGAGTCCAGAAATATTTCATAAGGAAAGTCTTCCACTCCTTTGCTCGCGACAAAATACCTTATTCCACCAGACTTGAAATTTTGGGCTTAGAAAACCTAGAGCTCATAGTTCCCTCTAAGCTGAGCAGTGAGCAATGGCTCACTTAAAAATCATCATCAACTCAGAGTTTTTCAAACCTGCCCAGAAGCCGAGAGGGAAAGAGTGAGAGGGAAAGAGTGCCGCCCAGTCCCGAAGGGACTGCCGCTCAGACACTATACTTTTCCGCCCACCCCCCAAAAAATTAGAGGTAACTCTGCTAGAGCTACGTCGCTTTTGATCTGATCTAAATCTGATCTTTCATAAAATTATCTACCACAATTTCCTACCCGTCAATGAATACTTCAGTTTCAACCGCAACAACAAATGCACACAAAATAGATTCAAACTCAATACAACTTCAGCAACAGAGGATCAATGCATGGAATGCACTACCTGACTCTGTGGTTTCTTCCCCAAACCCCAAAAACTTTAACCTTAGGCTTATACTGTCTACAGTCGACTTCACTCCATTCCTAAGAGGTCTGATGGTGCATAAGCACACCATCATGCCTACCATCCCTGTCCTACTGTCCTATTGTCCAAATTTATCTATACCTACTTGCTTTTGTTTATGTTTATACCATACCTATTAGCTTGTACACGTTTGGACAAATAAATAAATAAGATAAATAAGTAAGCCCTAGTGAAAAACAACTCTGGGTCAAAGAAACAAAACAAAATATAATTATATAATGATAGCAATTGCTCTGTTGTTCTGACCACATGTTAGGCTGATTGCTGGCCATTTCATGTTGCACATAAAATGCTTAATATCTTATGTTAATGAATTTCAGTGAAAACTCTGCTTCTACTCTTTAGAAATGTAATGAGTCAAATGGAGGATTTGGGTGGAGGTGTGGTTCTCCTGTTTTGTTTTGTTAATGGCATGTATTTTTTATTACTGTTACACTGTGATATGAGGATTGCAATTAAAAAATCGTCAAGTTCAAGTTTTAGTCATGAAAGAGTTCTGGCTTTAATTGTGAGTATTTCTCTTACACTGGAACATCTACTTCCTGACATCTGTTTTAGCAAATGCACAGAAATGGTAAAGAGAATGAAGAGCTATTTCCAATTAATTTGGATCATAGAGTAGATCATCAGTCACACAAAATAAAAGGAATTCCAACATGAATACATGAAGCTTTTGAGCAATACTCATATGGCTGTATCTAAAGATCACTGGTGGAAAAATAATTTTATACATCTGAACCATTATTGTAGGAAAAATAATTTGTCTGGGTTAATTCTGATACTATGATTATTTGCATAATAAATCATCAAAAAGTACTGGAGATGTCTGACATAAAGGCTTCTTTTGAGAAAAATAGAATGCCTTAAAAAGTAACAATTAAAAGGGTCCATCAAGAATAATTTTTCAGTAAAGCAGAATGTTATGTTCTGCTTGGGGTTCATGTTTATACAGATTTCTTTCTCATTGCCATGAAAAGACAGGTCTTGGTGTAATATACTTTGGTGTCTGCAACTGGGAATAACATGGAAAAAATGTGGGGAAAAGTGAACTAAATTATGTATGCTTCTGTTCTCTAGCTACTACATAGAAAAAGTAGCTACTAAGATTTATATTTGGTGGGTACTGATAAAGGCAATAAAAAACATTTTGATACATTTTAAATAAAAATCTTTTAAAATATTATTTCAATTTTTTTAAAAATCAGTTGAACTTCCATGATCAAATGTGTCAAATCAAATCAGGTTTATATTAAAATTAATATTCTCCAGTTGTGCCATTAGCTACAGAAGGTTAGGCTGACCTGCACTAAGCAATAAATCAATGGTCAGGTATGAGGTTAGCTGTTTAAGACCATTGAAAATTATTGGTACAAAAGGTTGAAATTAAACAAAAAGATAGAAGGGCAAAGGAAGGAAAGTGGAAGGAAGATCTTTTTGGCAATTGGGTATTAAAAATAGTTATTGAAATTTAAGTGACAGACTTGTGGTATACCTTGCAATGGTGTCACTAGCAACATATGTAGATAATCTTAACTCTACTGCAACCACTTCCCCAATGAAATGATTGCATCATAATGGAGATAATAGTAAAATGTTTATTCCAGTGCAGGTTTATCAAATTTCATCAGATTTATCATATAAATCCTAGTAAACCACAAATTCAACAAAAGCATTTGCATTTGAAATCCGGGAGCCATGTAAATGTTAAACGTTTGTCCCTGCACATTGCTCTTATTGTCTATAAAACTTATTAACTTTAGAATAAAACAACAGGGATCTATTTTCAATATCAAAACTAGGTGCCTCTTTCTTCCATACATAGAAATCCAGCCAAAGTTTTCTTCCTTGATCTATTCAACACTAATCTTCATAGACTGAATTTGCTGTACCCAAATGACCCCTAACAAGTGTTTACTTGTCCTCTTAAACATCTGCAAGGAAATTGATTCCACTGCTTCCTTAAGACAGCTATTATTACAGTAAAGAATTCTGACTGGTATCTAATCTTAGCCCACATTCCTGCTCTTTAAACCAACTGTCTCTTGTCCTCTTTTCCTAATAGATAACAATTGTTCTCTAACTTCTTTGTGGCATTTTTCCAAATATTTGAGGAAAGATATACAAATTCTCTAAACTCACCTTTTTTTTCCTAAATTAAACATTAACTCTTCTGTTGTTAAGATTGCATGCTTTGGGAGAAGATACTTCATTGTTTCTTGTTTACACTTTTCAAATGTTGTATAGTAAACAACATCATGACCAAAACCTACATGATTGGACAATTACCATGTCTGTCTTGCAGTCCTGGATTTCAAGGATGGATCTAGTCTACTTTCTAAAATGAATGTGAATCCATAATCCAAAACATTTTAATACAAGTTTTTATGTACTGTATTCTCTTTTTTCCTTATTTGATATGTCATTACTCGATTATTTTATATAATCATTCTAAAGAAATTAAGATTTTGATTAAATACTTGCTCATTAACAATAAGATTTAAGATAAAATCCTTGTCTGGCCCACATGAGGTCAATTAGAAATTAAATGTAAATAAGTGTACACTGTGCATACAATACAATTGCAATGCTTTTATTTTAAAGGGATTTTTTTCAATTTATATATGTGCACATGTACCTTCACAGCCTTATTGGTTCAACTCTCCACAACAATTCCAGTTTCCCATGTGGCCCCTTGGAAAATTATTTGCCCACATGAATAAGTAAAACTTTTGTAAGCTTTGAAACTTTTGAAAGGCAGAAAGTTCCTTGAGATTACAATATAATCAATTGAAGAAAGTCCTGGCCCAATTAAAGAATTCACCAGGAAAATTCTTATTGATTAATTTATTAAAGAAACACAAACTTAATCGGTTAGCTAACAAATAAAATAAAAGAGTGATTATATCTAATTCTGGATTTATTGGCAAGACTGAGAAAACAAATCAATTACTCCCACTCATATTGAAATTTGGAGAATATTATATAGGAAGAAGGATAAATACTCATAAGATTGCTTATGTAAACTTCTACTTTGGCCCATATGTTCTTGATTTGGGACTATTTTGCTGAGATAGTATGTATACATCTTCCAATAATAATACTGTATTTAACAGAACAGAATATAGTATTAAAATTTGAATATGATTAAAATCTATAAAAATCTGACACTAAACAACTTTTGGGGAATATAACACAATTCCACATAAGTTTTCTTTTTCTTTTTGTTGCTCCTTGGTGAATATGAGATTACAGTCATTATCTCCTTGTTTTGTCTGAGAATGTAACACGTTTACTGCCAAATTGGAGAATCTGGAAGTTATATCCTACACCACCTAATTCTATCTCATGGCTAGTTCGCTGAATGGCTTTCTTCATAGGCTGCAGTGGCAGCAGCTCATTCATCATCATTGTAGGAGAAGGTAGAAGCGCTCTGCTAATCCAAATTCTAAGCATGACCAAATGACTATGCTGACTAGGTCCCCTGTGGTTTTTACTCTGCTGGACAATGCCAATTATAAGGAGTGGTGCTCATCTCAATTTCAAGGCCATTGAGCCAGCACTTTCCAAATATATTTCCATAGTCATGTGGGCAACATGACATTACAAAGTGCTGTTTCCTATGCTAACTGGGGGATTATGGAGTTTGAAGATATCGTACAAAGTTAAGAAAAGTTAAAATGGAGAAATTCTGGTCAAGTCCAATTGTGCCCATTCTGGTCTTAACTCATTAATCAGATCCTAACATTAGATTCTTCTAGTCCTAACGAAATTCAAACACGGCTCAGTATCTTGAATCAAAAAGTTGATACTACTGTTTCTTTTGGGGGTAATTTTTTTCTCCATACAAACTTTTTCAATACATTTGGAAATATTTTCATACTATAATAAAAACAGTATCGACTTAGCACATTATTTATAATTAATCCCCCCCCCAAAAAATTATTAGTTCCAAATTAATTACTTCTGGTGTCAATCCAACCCCTCTACCCTTGACCTCTAATTTTGTCATCCAGGTATCCAATTTTCTTCTAATTGAATTCAAACCTTATTAAGTTAATATCCTTCTTCAGTACGTACTTCAAATATGCCATAGCGCCTTCTCCTCCTTCTTATGTATTCTCTCAAAACACTAACAAGAAAGAAAAGTTTATCAACTACAAACAATAAAAAAGAAAAAATTATAATTCAAAAAAGAAAGAGAAAGAAAAGAGAAAAGAAGAAAAAGAGATGTTTCATTCTTTTGATGTTCTACTTCTTCTTCTACTCTACTATCTGGATCCTTTTCCCAAGGTTCCCAAAATCTTCAGGTGCTTTAAACCATAGCTGTTATTAGCCTTAGCCAGATTGAAGATTCAGCCCATATTTAAATCTTCCATTAGATGCTTATAATTGAAATGTACTTATAGCTGAACTTTTGACCTTCCTGTTGCTTTGCTTGCCTTGCCTGATGCTGGTATGTAACACTGATTGATAGGGATTGCAGAATTATTGTTACCATACCTGCTATAATTGAAAACGGCTGTGCTATTATGTATTTAGTGTTATTATATTTATGTTAACAATATGTTATGTTATGTTCAAATATGAATGTTCATTCTGATTGCATGGAATTGCTGCTTTATTAGATAAATGGATATGTTAAAATTGTTGTTCTCTTGTGTGTTGTGCATGTATAGTACTCTAGACGTATTGAAATGTCACATCTCTGGAAGTAAGACAAACTAATCATTGGATCATGTGAAAGAGATAGCAGTGGGACAGTAACTTCGAGAGGAGGCTGACTTTTAAGTCTTTGCTTTAAACTATGTTCCAAGTGTCGAAATGTGGCATTTGGTCTGCCTATCTGGATAAACACAAAGTGGAAAAGGTGCCTACATCAGGGGTCCCCAAGTTCCCATCCTGGTACCTGGAACCAGCCATTGGGAATTGGGTTATGTAAGCAGCATCCATGCGCGCAAAACCATCTGCTCTACCCCACTCCTACCATTGCCACTGCTATCGCTGCCAGTCTGGAGAGTTGGAAAGGTTGGGGATCACTGCCCTACAGGATCCAATCTCACATAATAATAATAATAATAATAATAATAATAATAATAATAATAATAATAATAATAATAATTGAGGAGAAGCAGCTAGAGGAATTAGTGAAATACAAAGATCTAAAAATAGAGCTGCAACGACTCTGGCATAAGCCAGTGAAAGTGGCCCCAGTGGTACTTGGCATGCTGGGAGCAGTGGCAAAGGATCTCAGCGGACATTTGAAAACCATCGGAATTGACAAAATCTCCATCTGTCAATTGCAAAAGGCCACTTTACTGGGATTGGCAAACATAATTCGCCGCTACATCACGCAGTCTTAGGTGCTTGGAAAGTGCCTGACTGGTGATGAAATACGAAATCCAGCATAGTGATCTCGTTTGCTGTGTTGTACTGACATAATAATAATAATAATAATAATAATAATAATAATAATAATAATAATAGCAATAATAATAATAATAATAATAATAATAATTTATTAGACTTGTATGCCGTTCTTCTCCATAGATGCTACAGAGTGTAAAGATACAGTATCAGAAAAACAAGAATAGTTCATGTAAGCCAGGAAACACTGAATCTTTGAAGCAACTTGAGGAAATGAAAAATCCAGATTTTACCTGCTGTATTATTGCCTTTCTTGTCATATACCTGCTCTTCATTGGATCCCCCCCCCTTCATCTTGCAGGGAACATTGAACTTAGGCATGTTCCAGTCAAGGCTAGACGTCATTAGGTCACAGCTCTTATCCTAGCATTTTAGGTAAATAAAGCATTACACTTACAAGGCAGTCATAGAAACATAGAAACATAGAAACATAGAAACATAGAAACATAGAAACATAGAAACATAGAAACATAGAAACATAGAAACATAGAAACATAGAAACATAGAAACATAGAAACATAGAAACATAGAAACATAGAAACATAGAAACATAGAAACATAGAAACATAGAAACATAGAAACATAGAAACATAGAAACATAGAAACATAGAAACATAGAAACATAGAAACATAGAAACATAGAAACATAGAAACATAGAAACATAGAAACATAGAAGTCTGACGGCAGAAAAAGACCTCATGGTCCATCTAGTCTGCCCTTATACTATTTCCTGTATTTTATCTTAGGATGGATATATGTTTATCCCAGGCATGTTTAAATTCAGTTACTGTGGATTTATCTACTACGTCTGCTGGAAGTTTGTTCCAAGGATCTACTACTCTTTCAGTAAAATAATATTTTCTCATGTTGCTTTTGATCTTTCCCCCAACTAACTTCAGATTGTGTCCCCTTGTTCTTGTGTTCACTTTCCTATTAAAAACACTTCCCTCCTGGACCTTATTTAACCCTTTAATATATTTAAATGTTTCGATCATGTCCCCCCTTTTCCTTCTGTCCTCCAGACTATACAGATTGAGTTCATTAAGTCTTTCCTGATACGTTTTATGCTTAAGACCTTCCACCATTCTTGTAGCCCGTCTTTGGACCCGTTCAATTTTGTCAATTTCTTTTTGTAGGTGAGGTCTCCAGAACTGAACACAGTATTCCAAATGTGGTCTCACCAGCATTCTATATAGCGGGATCATAATCTCCCTCTTCCTGCTTGTTATACCTCTAGCTATGCAGCCAAGCATCCTACTTGCTTTCCCTACCGCCTGACTGCACTGTTCACCCATTTTGAGACTGTCAGAAACCATTACCCCTAAATCCTTTTCTTTTGAAGTATTTGCTAA
The DNA here is from genome assembly GCF_031021105.1 of Erythrolamprus reginae. Taxonomy (NCBI): domain Eukaryota; kingdom Metazoa; phylum Chordata; class Lepidosauria; order Squamata; family Dipsadidae; genus Erythrolamprus; species Erythrolamprus reginae. The sequence continues at coordinate 80,052,984 of NC_091950.1, forward strand.
CACAGAACTGCCAATACAATACTCTATAGGATTATTAAGTAATTGTGTTTGCCACATGGCTGCACCAGGATATTTATAAGAAGTGCTCTCTTTGCATGAAAGCAAAGTACATATATGAAGCAATGTGTTGTGGAGGATAAGTTATATTCATCAGCAACAGCATTCAGGGAAAATGAGTTTTGTAGTTCAAAACATATCGAGAGTTTCAGATTGGTAATTAACATCCCATCATATAATTTCATACTGTAGAGCAGAGGTCCCCAACCGCCGGTCCGCGGACCGGGACCGGGCCGTTGGGGTTTTTCAGCCGGTCCGCGGCGGCGCTGACAGCTAGCTTTGGCTGCCGGGGGGGCGGGGAGGATTAAATCCTCCCCCCCTCCAGGAGCAGCAAAAGCCTAAGCGGCGGGGTGCATTTCGGCAATGCTTTCCCTCCGCGGTGGGGGGTGCAGGGCAGGCGCAGGCAGCCCCAGGAGACGCCGCCGCTATCCGGGCGCGGCGAAAGCGAGTCGGTCGAAAGGCTGCCCGGGTCGCGCCTGCGGTCGTCCTCGCGCTCCCATCGCGCAACAAGTGCGGGCTTGTTGTGGCTGCCGCGCGCTGCTTTGCCTCCCTCTGCTGCGAGCCTTCGGGGCTCCGGGGCGGCGCGGCTGGTGGGAGGGCAGCTTCCAGCGGGACGTTGATGGGTCTTGGAAAGCTTTCTCGTGGCGGTGGCTCTGGCGCGGCTGCAGAGCGTTGGTGGGAGCGGGAACTCCGTCGGATCGCCCGAACTCCAAAGCCTCAGCGAGGTTTGGCTGCCGGGGGGGCGGGGAGGATTAAATCCTCCCCCCCTCCAGGAGCAGCAAAAGCCTAAGCGGCGGGGTGCGCCCTTTGCATTTCGGCATTGGCGCTCTCTCCTCCAGGAGCAGCAAAAGCCTCAGCGACTGATCGCGTCGTTTGCCTTTCTGCTCCATCGCTGAGGCTTTTGCTGCTCGTGGAGGGGAGAGCGCCAATGCCGAAATGCAAAGGGCGCACCCCGCCGCTTAGGCTTTTGCTGCTCGTGGAGGGGGGGTTGGCGGTGCCGATACCAAATGCTTTCCCTCCGCGGTGGGGGTGCAGGGCAGGCGCAGGCAGCCCCAGGAGACAAAGAGTGAATGAGAGAAAGGAAAGAGAGAGAAAGGGAGGGAGAGAAAGGAGTGAGAGATAGAAAGGATAGAGAGTAAGAGGGAATGAGAGAAAGGAAAGAGAGAGAAAGGGAGAGAGAGAAGGAAAGAGTGAGAGATAGAAAGGATAGAAAGAGGGAATGGGAGAAAGGAAAGAGAGAGAAAGGGAGGGAGAGAAGGAAAGAGTGAGAGATAGAAAGGATAGAAAGAGGGAATGAGAGAAAGGAAAGAGAGAAAGGGAGGGAGAGAAGGAAAGAGTGAGAGATAGAAAGGATAGAAAGAGGGAATGAGAGAAAGGAAAGAGAGAGAAAGGGAGAGAGAGAAGGAAAGAGTGAGAGATAGAAAGGATAGAAAGAGGGAATGAGAGAAAGGAAAGAGAGAGAAAGGGAGGGAGAGAAGGAAAGAGTGAGAGATAGAAAGGATAGAAAGAGGGAATGAGAGAAAGGAAAGAGAGAGAAAGGGAGGGAGAGAAGGAAAGAGTGAGAGATAGAAAGGATAGAAAGAGGGAATGAGAGAAAGAGGAAATGAAGGAAATGAACCCCACCCCCATATGACCAAAGCGCCCCCCCCCCACCGGGCCATGGAAAACTGGTCTAGCTTAATGCCGGTCCCTGGTGCAAAAAAGGTTGGGGACCTCTGCTGTAGAGTACAATTCTGCAATTATCTACGTTATTTCAATCTTTCATATATAGGATCCTAAACATGCAATCTGCTCTATGAATCGTTCGGAAAACGTTGTTTTTTATCTATTTGACTGCACACAGTAGGAGCTTGACTTGTTCTGAGAACTTCCTATCATATAATGTACAAATAATAATACCTAAATCAATATTCAGTGGGTCTGGGGGCAACATGGCAGGGCAAATTGATGGAATCCCACTTTTCTATATATCTAAACAACATTTTTAAAAAAACAAACAAACATAGAGATAATTGGAAAATAATTGCTGTTTTTTAATAATTTTTTCTATTTTGTCCCTGATTGCTTTAAGCACTTTAATTTCCCGTAAACTTTAGTCAGTTTTTTAGTCTAATATTCTTTACTCTATGAAATCAAATTTCACGTTCTATCAAGATGCCAGATTTGCTTTAATATGTCACAACAAGCGTTTCTTATCAATTTGCTACATTCACATGTGCTGTATTTACAGAAAAATAGAAAAAGATAATGAGGATTTAAAATGCACTTACATTAACTAAATATATATTTATTATACTGCAGCATTGGAATATTTTTAATTCACATATTAAATTCTGAAACTAGTTCTAGTCTGAATTACATATATCTCTTCTATTGGAAATACTGTATGATATGATGATGATGATGATAACAACAACAACAACAACAACAACAACAACAGAGTTGTAAGGGAGCTTGGAGGTCTTCTAGTCAAACCCCCTGCTCGGGCAGGAGACCTTACACTACTTCAGACAGATGCTTATCCAACATCTTCTTAAAAGCTTCCAGTGTTGGAGCATTCATAACTTCTGGAGGCAAGCTGTTCCACTGATCAATTGTTCTAACTGTCAATAATTTCCTCCTTAGCTCTAAGTTGCTTCTCTCCTTTTTTAGTTTCCACTCATTGCTTCTTGTCCTACAACTCAGCTGCTTTGGAGAATAGCCTGACTCCCTCTTCTTTGTGGACACCCCTGAGATATTGGAACACTGCTATCATGTCTCCCCTAGTCCTTCTTTTCATTAAACTAGACATACCCAGTTCCTTCATGTGTTTTAGCATCCAGTCTCCTAATCATCTTTGTTGCTCTTCTCTGCACTCTTTCTAGAGTCTCAACATCCTTTTTTCATCATGGTGACCTTTTTACATTGTAGTGATTTCATAAGCTCTTTAAAAGTACTTGAATATCTGTAAAAACAAGATATATAAAGTTGATGTTTAAAGTTAGATTTTTTTAAAAAAATTAAAATGAGTCCTTAGGAACAGCTTGTCAATGAATATCTGAAGATTCTCTAACCTTTTAGCCTTCTACTAGAAGACCTTGAAGACCTGGCTCTTTCCCCCAAAATTGGGCTAGGTTGGAGATGGGGTTGAGCTGGAAGATGTTTAGCACTATGATACCTGGAGAGGAGAAGGTACTTTTGTTTTCAGCCCTGTTTTTCTGGACTGTTTTGAAACTAGAGTCATTACATGAGATAGGTGGCCATATAAATCTGTAAATAAATCGAGGTGAAATTCAGCAGGTACTGGAGAACCAGTAGCAGAAAATTTTAATGGAATTAAATTCTGTATTGTTAGAAGAGAGCACTCTGCCCGTAGTTAACTTACAAATATACTTACTCATGGGATTTCATTGAAGGTTTTTATTCTCTTTTCTCCCTTTCTCTTTCTCAATATTCCAGTTTCCTTCACTTAAGAGATAATAATACAACATGACTATTATCGTATATTTTTCTTGTGCTTCAGCTATTACAAATTTATGCAAACTCCAATGAAAATGAAAATATAGCAATTGTCAATCCCTTTCTAGAGAGGAAGATCTCAACCAACTTGATGCATTTGCATAAGGTTCTGCTCTACAGTCATAGACAGTGCACTCCAACCATAGATACCTCTTTCAAATGACCTAAGTTTAGGATTCAAGATTATCCAAGGTTTAAAAATGGAGATGAACATTTGAACCAGAACAGTTCACCTTCAGCTTTTGGAAGAAGGAACTATGTTCAAGCTTTAGGTAGGAGTATTTATCACAGTGCAATCACAAAACATTGATTGAGATGGATTTTCCGAAGTTATATTGAGGCAGGGGTGAGCTACTGCCTGGATGGGGGACAATGCAGTGGGGTAGCGAAAATGGATCTCCACCCCAGAGCACCCAATTTGCACTGAAAGATGTTGAAAGAAAATGCATAAGCCACACCCACAGTATGGTAGTAAAAAGTTTGGTAGTCCTTCACTATACTGAGGGATATACTGAGGGATTTATTTTATTTTATTTTATTTTATTTTATTTTATTTTATTTTTATTTTATTTATTTTATTTTATTTTATTTTATTTTATTTTATTTTATTTTATTTTATTTTATTTTATTTTATTTTATTTATTTTATTTTATTTTATTTTATTTTATTTTATTTTATTTTATTTTATTTTATTTTATTTTATTGATTGGTTGGATTTGTATGCCACCCCTCTCTGTGAACTCACTTGTTCTTTGATTACATATTACAGACATTTCGGTGACCTCAAACAAAACTTATCATGCAATATAAATGATATCAATTGGAGGAATTTCTTCCTGATTCTAGTAGAACACAAGCAAGGAAACAGTAAAATAATAAGAAATAAACCTTCTGTTGTGAGTTACATTGCAAAAACACAAGCCTAATATTAGTTTACACCTCTAATTGTGAAAAGCATTTTTTATAACAGCTATATTGTTTCTGTGAAGCCTTGCTGGAATAACTTCTAAAAAAATTATATTCTGTTGTTTAAATGAAATTAAAGGATATCTGCATATTGCTAAAAATCACCTACCTAAAATTCCAGGCTCAGTCTACGAAGAGGGGTGGCATACAAATTTAATAAATAAATAAGTAAGTAAGTAAGTAAGTAAGTAAGTAAGTAAGTAAGTAAGTAAGTAAGTAAGTAAGTAAGTAAGTAAGTAAGTATATATTCATTTATTTGTCTACAGCCTCAGCCTATGAATCCTAGGTGCTGGATAGATACAAAAGTTAAAACAATTACATCATCTCCATCATCATCATGCAATTACATCATTTAATTTAATTTAATTTATTCAACTTCTATGGTGCCCAATCCTGTAGGACTTGGGGCATCTTACAACAATCAAAACAATATAATAGTACAATAATAAAAAAGAAGTGGAACAACACAGTAAATAAAACCCCATGACCTTAATCATCCTCATCATGCAATGCTCTCTACATGGGGCTACCTTTAAAGAATATTCGGAAACTGCAGCTGGTCCAAAACACAGCCGCATGAGCCATTGTGAGCCTTCCCAGATATGCCCATGTCTCGTCAACACTCTATGAGCTGCATTGGCTCCCGATTAGTCTCCAAACACAATTTAAACTTTTGATTGTTACCTATAAAACCCTACATGGCTTAGGACCAGATTACCTAAAGGACTGTCTCTTGCCTCATGTATCCCAGTGTCTGGTCAGGGCTCACAGAGTTGGCCTTCTCCAGGTCCTGTCAGCTAAGCAATCCCGGCTGGCGGGCCCTAGGGGAAGAGCCTTCTCTGTGGTGGCTCCAGCCCTTTGGAATGAACTGCCCCCCGAGATTTGCACTGCCCCCACCCTCCTGCCTTTCAGAAGTTGTTGAAGACACATCTTTGCCGGCAGACTTGGGGCTGTTGAACATTCTGCTCCAGCTCACGTTATGATTGCGATATGTATGAATGTGAGTGAATAGTGCTTAGACATGGGTTTTTAGGGTTATTATTTTAGTATGTCTAAACTAAAGGATTTTAGATTTTTAATTGGTCCACTTTAACTTCAATTTCTACCATGCTGTGTTTTTGTATTTATTTCTATGTTGTAAGCCACCCTGGAGAAGAGTGGCCTAGAAATTGAAATAATAAATAAATAATAAATCACACACACACACACACACACACACACACACACTAATTTCAATTCTGATGGTTTCCACTTCTTCAGAACTGTCATATTTTTAGATCATGATGGTGGGAGCCATCTTCACCTCAGAAGACAAACTGCTGCAAAAGAGGACGCAACCACAAGAATGCTGGCCATCATGGCGTATTTTTATAGGAGGGGACCTTCAGCCAATACACGACAGTTTTGTATATTCTCTCACTTTCTAAAATGGTTGGTATGTATCCAAATCAGGGGTGGGCTGCTACCCGGATGGGGTCGAACATAGCGGGGTAGCGAAAATGGAGCTCCACCCCAGAACACCCAATTTGTACTGAAAGATGAAAGAAAATGCAGGGCATCCTGCATAAGCCACGCCCACAGTGTTGTAGTAAAAATTTTGGTAGCCCTTCACTGATCCAAATACTAAACTTTTGGTTCCCAAATAACATAACTCTCAGAAATGACTGTATATTATGTAGCATGATTTCAGAATTTAAATAATGGAGAAGTTATGGCTAGTGGTTACTCTACTAAACTAAGGTTATAAAAGCAACCCTCAAATCACCACTTCATCATGAATTTCCTGACTCATAATTGCCTCTCAACATAATTTACCTGACAGGGTTAATATGAGCAATAATATTAGAAGTTAGAATAACTTGAACTTTTTGAGGAAAACTGTATCTATGTTCCCTCGATAATCATACTTTAAATCAGCTATATAAAAACAGAGATTATTTTCATTCTGTGCAGTAAAAATTATCTTGAGAAGCTCTTCCCACCTACAGTCCAGAGGTGGGTTCCTACCAGTGCGCACCGGTGCGATAGTTTGGTAGTAGCCGGCCAATTGTGCAATTTACACGCAACAGTTCCAGTGCTGTCTTTCCTGGTCCATGCGTGGTGCCATTTTTTTCCTTTTTTACTACTTTTGGTGTGAGTGTTTCAGTACTTTTTGTTTATCCACATGCACTGAAACAAAATCGTGTGAGAGGACAATTGCGTGTGTGCAATTTTCAGCGCTTTTTGCTTCTGTGTATGCACTGAGGTAAAATAATGTGAGGACATGCACACACGTGAGTGTAGTGATGCATGCACACAAAATATTGTGATGTGTGCGCAGGGCATCAGTATGGAAACAAAAGGAACCCACCACTGCTAAAGTCCTAAGATTAAACCAGCCTAGCAGTTAGTCATGTTTGTTTATTTAATGAATGAGAAATAAACTAGTTATAATTACGGTACCTTATTTTACTGATTTCTAAGGTACTGTTTCTAATTAGCTTTATCAGAGCCAATAATGTTAAATGGTATAAAATCCAGCTGATATATTGATTTTAGTGGGTTCCCTTGCTGACAAACTAGTTAAAACCAGCTGCCATTCCTCAGTAACTTTTTCCTTTGCTTTCTGCAAAAGAAAATTTTTAAAAGGAGACAGATTGCAATGCACTCTTCATTAATGTTTGCAAACTGTCTTGAAGGAAGATGGATGAAGCAACCTGCCTAGATGCTGTCACTGTCTGAAGATCAGATATCTTGATAAGCTAATCACCTATAATATCAGGCAATCTGAAATGTCATTTGGAACTTTGGAAGTGTAGTTTGCATTAGGTGAGATTAGTTTACCTTTGCAACTTTAAAATATATTGTAATGAAGAGATACAGGTTACTGCTTTGCATTCTGAAGTAATGTCAACCTTCAGATAACCTTTTCTGTGGGGTAGGGGAGACCAATCCTAGATTTCATACATTTTCCACTCTCTGAAATTCCATGCAGTGGAATAATATAATGCAATAAGTTAAACAATACTTATAAGACCAACTTGATGGGGTCTTAGAACTTTCTGTTTTACCCCCACTTAGAAAGGAAATTTTCTGGATGACTCCCTAAGGAAAGCCTCCCTCTTTTGGTGGTATGGCCTCCAACATTCAACTCTGCTTACAGGAGACTGACTCTTATTTGGTTTGTCTTATTTGGCAATCAAATCTTTGGACTTCAGTGAAGGCAGATGTTTTGAAGTCAAATGACTTCACTTCTCATTAAAGAATGTTTTGCAGTTTGCTTATTTGCTAATCATGAGCAACAGATTTCTGCCTAATGGAATCCACATCTTAGCATGTGAACTCTCACTGGAAATTGAAAAATCTCAAATTGCTGTAGCTTATAATTTCAAAATATCAAAATCTTTTGCTTCTGTTGTCATCTTTCCTAAGCTGCAGTCTTTTTTGTTTTTACTGCCTGGACAATTGCCACTATATTTTTTTTCAATTCTGCCATGACAAATGAGAAGAGTTGGTTCTCTGCCAAAAACCTACTCCAGAGTTCAAGATCTGTTTCTTTTTTTCAAGTGTTTTTCCTCACTCCCAGGGGCTGCCCTGCTACCTTATTACTAGAAAGAATGACCCCCATGACAGCAAAATTGAGATCCAGAAATTCCATAAAAACTGTAACCTCCTCCAGTGGTTTTGGATTTCCAATCAAGAGAAATGGCTCTGAAAGACAAATAGACTTGTGTATATACCATTATTTTAAAATAGATATTTCCTTTTGTCCAATGGAACCCATTTTTTCCCTTTTCACTAACTTTCTGTTGCTTTTTTCCACATATTTATATTGTGAGCAACCTTAAAGTGGTGAGCTTTTAATGCATTTCAATCATTCCTGGGGTTTCTTTTACATTGTTTGCTGCCTTATTTTACAGTATACTACTCATTTTCTGGCATGTACAACTAGATATAAGACTCCTATTTATTAACTACCTCCTAACAAATTGGTTAAACATTGGTTCACCTTGAATACTAAGTTGAAATGGAAATGTCGGAGAGAAATTTAGCATTTTCTGAGTTGAACAGCATCATGCATTGTTATATTCTCACTATATATTTTTGTTAGCAAAGTGAGCTTGCATCACTTCAGAAATTTAAGAATACTTATTGACTTGATATTTTATTGAAATATCAAATCATTTGTTCCAGTAGGCAAATTTGAGATTTTGGTTGGCCATTTATGGATGCTTGTATCAAATGACTACCCCAAATATGAGCCCAGTATTAAATAGCAGCCATCCACTATTTTCATGGTCTAGGAAAGTTTACTTCTTATTTTGCAGTACAAGAAAAAAATTACATTTTTCTTTAAATTATTTTGAGCACTGATGATGATACTTCTTTTAGTAATGTCTGAAAGGAAATAATGAAGCTCAGAGAGCAACAAGGTTTCCACCATTTAATTCTGAGTTACAAACATTCTCTTCTATTGATAATTATTTTAAAATCAAATGAAGCAGCAAACCTGATGAAGACTGAGAAAAGTAGCAGGGAACACCTTCTTGAGCAGGGGTGGGCAATTATTATTATTATTATTATTATTATTATTTATTAGATTTGTATGCCGCCCCTCTCCGTAGACTCCGTAGACTCCATATACTCCGTAGACAAAATTAATTTTGCCATGGGGCCGCATGAGAAATTGGGATGGTTTTAGAGGGCCAGACTAATATAATTAACTCAGTTCTACCCAATACTGTAAAAACCCAGACCCTGGCCTGCCCTAAACACCCAGACCCATTCTACAGACACCTAATTGTTTGCTTTACGGCAACACGGTGCACCACAGTCACTGCGCTGGAGTGTTTGCGTGGTTTCTGTGCTCAGCCGCTCTCGGTAGGAGGTCGGGGTCTGCTCCAGTGCAAGGATGAAAGAGCTCACCGCGTCTGCCGGGACTCCTCCGGTTCCTGCTTTCCTCATTATTCATCAGGAAAGCAGGAACCGGAGGGGAGATCTTTCATCTTCACACTGGAGCTGACCCCGACTTCTGCAGACTGGTCACAGATAGCGGGCGGGCCAGGCAAAGACAGCGGGCAGGCCGGATGCGGCCCATGGGCCGCCCCTTGCCCAGGTCTGTTCTTGAGGGTGTATCACTTATGTCAGAAGTGTCAAAGTTGCGGCGACACATTATCACGTGACATATCGTGACTTTTTCCTCCTTTGCTAAATGGAGTGGGCGTGGCCAGCATGTGACACATTTGGCCTCTTTTGGAACAAAGGGCCCAATGAAACTCTGCAGACATGGTGGAAATTGTGCCCCTTCCTATTCTGAAAACAGAAAAATTTCTGCAGGTGTAGATCTAGTGCTTGAATATATAATGCTAAGGGATATTTATATTAAATAGGATTATACAGTAATACCTCATCTTACGAACTTAATTGGTTCAGGGATGAGCTTCGTAAGATGAAAAGTTCATAAGATGAAACAATGTTTCCCATAGGAATCAATGGAAAAGCCAATAATGCGTGCAAGCCCATTAGGAGAATCCAAAATATTAAGGCTTAAAAAAAAAAGCAGCGGCCAGACAAAGCTGAGGTGAACACCTTTCTTCTCCAATGAGCTCCATGAGCCTTTCCCTCCCGTTTTTGCCCACCTCTCTCTCCTCATCTCCCCCACACTTTTCTCCTCCCTAGAGCTCCATTAGCCTTTCCCTCCCGTTTTTGCCCACCTCTCTCTCCTCATCTCCCCCACACCTTTCTCTTCCCTTGAGCTCCATGAGCCTTTCCCTCCCATTTTTGTCCCCCCTACTCTGCCCAGCAGACCACCCGTTTTTGTGATCCTGGGATTCCCCTCTGGGGATTTCCCTACAGCATTGCAAAAACATGGAAGTCAGGAGGTGGGGTTTCCCATGGAGGGGAGCCTCAGGGGATCCCAGGATCGCAAAACCCTGTGCTTGGCTTGCAACGAAAGTCTGGAGGTGGGACATCTCAGTGGTGGCTTGGCAGGTTCGTAAGGTGAAAAAAAGTTCGTAAGAAGAGGCAAAAAAATTCCAAACCCTGGGTTCGTATCTCGAAAAGTTCATATGATGAGGGGTTCGTATCATGAGGTACCACTGTATTTGTGAAACCAGCTTTTTCTGCGTCCATGAGAGTAAGAAAAGAGAATTTAACTAAAATTTGACAATAGTAACATAAGATCAAGGAAGCCAACTTAGTAGGATTTTCTCTGTTCCTTTCCCCAGGTTTCTTTAGGTTTGATTTCCCTTTTATGGTTTGTGAAGAGAAAGAAATTGAGCCACACCAAAATATCCCTATAAACTGGATCTACATTTCCTAATCTTGTCAGAATCTATTCCTTTTTGTCTCCACCAAGGTTTCTCCTATCAAGAAAACCAATGTTGGCACAAGGAAGCTGGAAGTATCCCCTAAGCAAAACATACCATGGGAAATAGAACCATTCTTAACAATGTTGCAGATTTACTTTTTGTGATATATTAAGTCAAAATATGAGTGGAAATCATATTAAGTCACTCGTTATTTGAAACAGAGAGTTCAACCAAGAGGAGTTTTTGGTTGACCTAAGAGAGCTTTCTATTTATGTGCGGTGCAGCAACTTAGAACAATGGAACTATGTTATTATTTATGTGGTTTCTGATTGATTAAGATAATTAAGGAGCCCATTTTAGAAAGTGGAAGAGGATACAGAATTGTAAAGCTTTTGATATATGAAAAGTTACCCACAATTATAGTTCTTAAAAAACTCAACAATAGCAACAACAATGAAGATTAGGAAAATAAAAGAAATGAAATTTATGGACACTACTGTTTGGATTGCTGCCCGAGAAATGTTTTTTTTTAAACTCAGATACTACTCTGTGTCTATTTGGAAATTAATATTTGTCTATTTTTACAGGGTGAAATGCATCAACTGAATTATTGCATATTGTATACTTACTAATTTTTATCCTCTTCTTACTACTACTACTACCGTACTACTACTACTACCCTGTTTTCCCGAAAATAAGTCACCCCTGAAAGTAAGACATAGGAGAGGTTTCGTAAAATTGCCTAATATAGGGCATTCCCCGAAAGTAAGACGTAGGAGATGTTTCATTTTGCAGCATTCCCGAACAGAACATATATAACATATATTTGAAGAAAGTATAATTGTTGTACATGGAAATAATGGTACGATAGTAGTAAGAAATTCTTGATAGGATTCGCAGTTTGTCTGGTTATGCTGGTTTGTGATGACAACTACTGTACAGTGTATAATAAATGTTCATTTTTTTTGTTCAGCAATAAATGTGAATTCTGAATTCTTCTTCATTGAAAAAAAATAAGACATCCCTTGAAAATAAGACGTAGCACATCTTTGGGAGCAAAAATTAATATAAGATGCTGTCTTATTTTTGGGGAAACAGGGTATATAAATAATACATACAAAAAGTGCATTCAGAAAAATAACTTTCAAAACAAGGCTTGTTTAAAAAAATCTACTTTATATAATACCTAATATCTTCTCTTTGAAAATAACTTATCTAAATGTTGCTAGGGAGATTCAGCAAAGATATACCCATTAATGAGAGCATATACCACAAAATATTTATGTAAGTAAAAAATGGCACAATCAAACCGACTTAACTTGTTCAATTGCCTTCAGTATTCTCCTTCAGATGATTTCTGGTGAAGCAGGAAAATCAGATTAAACATAATTTCGTAATGAAAGTATTCAATAATTGAGCTCATTAGCCTGAATTTGTCAGTCACCTGTGACCTCTTTTTAGTTATACTTCAGTTAAACTTTTTCCGTGCAAAGGAGGCAGGAAAAGAAGAATTATAAACCAGCCTAATCTTATATATTGTTCCTATATTGGGCCCCAAAGTCTGAGTTGTATTAAGAGGTGGGATAACACAGAAAATGGATTAAATCTTTGCAAGGTATGTAGATACATAGACTGCAAATCTTGAACTGATTACTTGGTTATAGCCATGGAACAAAAGCAATTACAAAGGAGTCTTTTTTAGATCATCTTTCGAGATAATTGGAGGACCTTTGTAAGTCCTCTGGTGCCTAAACAAATGTTATCATTACAACAGGATAATATGTATGGGTAGGCTCAGTCATAAAGTCAATCAACAACAGTGTTTTCATAATAACCACTTTTGGCTGACATGACTGCCTGATTTCACATTTCATAAGGGCATGCAGTGAAGGGCTACCAAACTTTTTACTACCACACTGTGGGCTTATGGAGGACGCCCTGCATTTTCTTTCAACAGGTTTCAGGTTTATCATCATCACCACATATTTCCATGCACTTCATTTGTGAAAATTGGAGTAGTTAAGAGAGGAGTCTTTGAAAACCTCATGGTATAGTAGTAATAAGGCAACCTCAGCAGGGAACTGTAATTGTAAATGATTCTATCACTAGCCATTTCTGTGACTAAAGGAACAACTAACAAAATGAATTGACTTTGTTTTGTTTGTTTGTTTGAGTTAGGGGTTAGGAGTGCAAGAGTCTTCAAATCTAGCAAGTTTAAGGCTTGTGGACTTCAATTCCAATTTTTGAGCTAGCATGACTGGTGGAGGAATTCTGGGAATTGAAGTCCAAAAGTCTTGAAGCTGTCAGGTTTGAAGTTTGTAAAAAGTATACATGGTTTTAAAAAGTATTCTGCTACACTGGTATTTTATTAAACAATATAATACTACACCATTTGGTTCAGAATACTTTTTTATATACAAAGCAGAAAACAAATGATGTCATATATAGCGATTTGAATACTATAGTGGCTATAGAGACCCAGTTTCCAGTTTCTGATGGCAGTGTGGGACAACCTAATTGTCGGAGAAGATGGTTATGTGCAGTGGTGGGATTCAAATAATTTAGCAACTGGTTCTCTGCCCTAATGTCCAGCTGGGTGGGGGTGGCCATGGTGGGCATGGCCAGGGTATGTAACAAGCAGCACTCTACCTCCTGCAATCCCTCTGGGAGCAAAAAAGGGCCATGGAGGGGAGATGTACTCCCCGTGCCCCATTTTTAACCTACTAGGCCTTCTTATACCCCCCCCCCTGCAAATGAAACCAGGCTGTGGGAGGTCACATTGCCCCTCTTGTCCCACTTTGGGCTTAGTAGGCCTCCTTGCAACCTCCTGGGAGTGAAAACAAGCCTCAGGGCCCCATGCTGCCTTCCTAAGTAGGCCTCCCTGAATCCTCCTGGGAGCAAAAATGGGCTGTAGGGGGTGTGCCACACACCACTGTGCCCTGTTTTGGACCTAGGAGGCTTCCTTGCAGCCTCCTGGGAGTGAAAAAGGGCCACTGGGGGATGTAGCACACACCCTGGGCCACATTTTGGGCCTAATATGCCTTCCCTAACTTACCTGACAGCCAAAATGGGGTGCATGGGACTCCTGGAAGTGGAAGGGAGGGGCCACCCAGACATTTAACTACCTATTCTATCGAATCAGCCTGAACCGGCTGAATACCACTACTGGTATGAGGAAGAATATGTCAGCTAGGTAAAGAAGAGTACAGTCAAGTGATTAAGCAATTAAGATGAAAGTTGAAGATTATATGTCAAGGCAACACTTAAGCAAGAGTGAAAGAATCATACTGAATTAACCTAAAGGATTTTAAAACAGGGCAACATATTTGTTAGGCCTTAGTTGATTAAATTTTGAAAAAAGAGTGACAGAGTTGTCTAAATCTTGAAATAAGTATATTTATACACAATATTGTACTGTATTGCATTTAAGCCTGATTGGTTTATTATTTTCTATTGTTTTTTTCAACCGAACAAAAACATCCTGATTCAGGTGAAAATAATATTTCAAAGGGAAACTTCCATTTGTAATTTAAAAGCATGGTTCTCATCCAATATACACTTAGAAATGCTATTTTGCATTGTCAACATTTCTACTTTCCACATCTCAGAAGAAATGTTCCAGCTGGGCAATTGTTTAAATTTTTAAAAGGTTGCAGTCTACAATCTTCATCTCATAGTCAAGTAGAAATTATGTAAGATAATTTGGTTCAAAGGAGATATCATTTTACAGCATTTCTAAAAGAAAAAACCAAATGGCTGTGTAAGTTTTTTGAAAAAGATACGAAGAATGAATAACATATGGTAATTGTCCATTTTTTAAAAAACGGGTATTACTCAAAGTCACATATTTGTATTGCCACTTCAAATCCCTTATTAAACAGTTTTTCATTAAACTCAAGTTAATTTAGCTTTTTAGGATAAAAAATGCTTTATTGTAAAGTACTGCTATTGGCATTTATCCAAGGTGGCGGTGGTGGAGAGACCCATTGATACAAAATTGTGTCCATTCCTGTTTTGAAAAATCCAAATGTTTGACAATATAAATATATATTCTATTTAAGATGATACATGTCATTAGTGAGAGTCAGTTTGGTGTAGTGGTTAAAGGCAGCGTTTCCCAACCAGTGTGCCGCAGCACACTAGTGTGCCGCAAGACACAGTCAGGTGTGCCGCGAAGCTCCTAGGGAAGCTCCAGCTGGGCGGGGCAGTGCCGGTGCCGGTACCTCCGACTTAGAGCTCCCACTCGCAGCTACCCCCAGCTACTGCCCGATGCCGTTGTTGCTGGTGCTCTCCTGCTGGGCCCCAAAGAAGGAAGGTGGGAAAAAGGAGAGCTTCATTCTTCGCACCTCCTTTTTCCTGCCTTCCTTCTTTGGGGCCCAGCAAGAGAGCGCCGGCAACAGCGGCATCGGGCAGCAGCCAGGGGTAGCTGCGAGTGGGAGCTCCAGGTGGGAGGCACTGGCACCGCACCGCCCAGCTGGAGCTTCCCTGGTGTTGGCGGCAAGTGTCCTTTGGAGCCCGGTGGGAGGGCACTGGCAGGGAGAGCAGGAGGGTGCCATCAGCAGCGGCACCAGGTAGTAGCCGGGGGATGGCGGTGGCAAGAGCTCCAGGGTGGAGGCACCAGCAGCGCCCCACCCAGCTGGAGGTTCCCTGGCGGGGGCAGCAACCAATGGCCTTTGGAGCCCGGTGGGAGGGCACTGGCTGTGGGAGCGGGAAGATGCCAGCTGCAGCGGCCCCAGGCAGTCACGGGGAGATGGTAGCAGCAAGAGGGAGCTCCAAGGTGGAGGCACCGACGGTGGCGGTTGGACGTGCTGCTGAATGCCATACATGCTGGCGCTGTGGGGCTGGCACTGGCTTGCTGGCTGGGCCAGAGGTGCCAGCCACACGCCCATGACCAGCGCAGAGCCAGCATATACGGCGTCCAGCAACACGTTCAGCTGCCGCCGTCAGGGCTCCTGCTCAGTCAACCGCTCTGCCGCCACCCCTGGCTACTGCCTGATGCCGCTGTTGTCGGCGTGGTGTAACGAGAGAGAAAGAGAGAGAGAGAAAGAAAGCGAGATGACAAGAGAGAGAGAGAGAAAGAGAGAGATAGCAAGAGAGGCAGAGAGATATACAGAGAAAGAGAGAGAAAGAAAGCGAGATGGCAAGAGAGAGAGAAAAAGAGAGAGAGATAGCAAGAGAGGCAGAGAGAGAGACAGAGAAAGAGAGAGATAGCAAGAGAGACAGAGAAAGAGAGGGAGAGAAAGAGAGATAGCAAGTGAGAGAGAGAGAAAGAGAGAGAGAAAGAAAGCAAGAGAAAGAGCAAGAGAGGGGGAAGGAGGGAGAGAGAAAGACATAGAGGGAGGGAAGGAGAGAGAGAAAGAAAGCAAAAAAGAGAGGAAGAAAGAAAGAAAGAAAGAAAGAGGGATGGAGAGAGAGAAAGAAGGGAAGGAAGGAAGAGAGAAAGAGGGAGGGAGAAATAGAGTGAAAGGGAGGAAGAGAGATATTTTTTTGTCCAAACTTTCTATTACACCACCACCCCACTCAATGTTCCCCAGGATTTTAAAAATATGAATAATGTGCCGCGGCTCAAAAAAGGTTGGGAAACACTGGTTTAAGGCATCAGAGTAGAACCTGAGAGACCATGAATTCTAGTTCTTCCTTAGGGATAAAACCATCTGGGTGATCTTAGCCATTCACTTTGCATCATCCCTAGGAAGGAAGCAATGGCAAATTCTTTTTGAAAAACCTTGCCAAGAGAACTGCAGAGGCCTCTCTGGGCTATCTCTGAGAACTGGGCACAACTGAAACAATACAAATATTACTATTCTTCAATGACTTTGAGTACATTTGTATAGTGAGAAAATATTATACTTAATATATCTTGGGCATCAATGTATATATTTGCTGCACTTGTAATTTCTCAGAACTGCTTATTTTTAGCCCTATATTGCAGAATGAGCACAACTTCAGAGGTGAAACATTCCCGAATTTCATAACTTGTTGATATTTGAAAGAGTAGAGAGAAATATAGAAAAATAGATATGGGAATTGATCAAAAGAGTTAGGCATGGAATTTATGGACCAGTCTCTGATTATTTCCTTACAGGTTTAAGACATTTCAGTACTTCAGAACAGAGGTTGGAAAGATGCTTTGGAGTGTGCAGGACAAGTGTGTAGCACTTGCATGCAATTACATAAAGCAACAGAATCTTTCTACTTTTACCAGTAGAATTTACCAGTCTCTGATTATTTCCTTACAGATTTAAGACTGTTCAGTACTTCAGAACAGAGGTTGAAAAGATGCTTTAGAGTGTGCAGGACAAGTGTGTAGCACTTGCATGCAATTACATAAAGCAACAGCATCTTTCTACTTTTACCATTTTATTTAAGGAATTGCAAGTAGGTGATAACTGTGCACCTAATCTTGCTACAAAGCATATTTTTGCTTGCAAATCTGAAGCACTCCATGAGCCTTTTTTTGAGCCTGTTATGGTTTTAATAGAACTATCAGCCAAAATATGTTTCAAATATAGAGCCTTTTGTGATACAGTGGGGTCAATGTGCATTTTGAGGTTTCAAATTGGATCTAGTAGAGAAGCCTTTGGCATGAACTGAATATTCAGCCAGGTGGATGGCCTATCCATCAACCCACCTTTTTCTTTTCTTTTCAGAACGAAGTTTGTTTCAAGTCCTACTGAAATGAATCTTTGAAACCATGTTTAACTAAGAATGACTTAAATGGGATAGCCAATGATCTCAGTCAGCTTATCTAAAAAGATCATATCTGCCACCAGTCTTTCTTTACTGAAATCTCCCACATCTAGGCTACGTTTCTTCAAAAGCAATTACCGGTAAGTAATTCCTTTTATAGAAACTAGAGCCATTGCCCTTCTCAGCCAGTGACATAGCTGGACATTTCTTACTAGATTTAATAAGATATGAAAGACTATAGTTAAGTATAGCAGTGACTAGCCAAAATCTGCTATGCCCCTTCTTCATGTCTTGACTTTCCAACAACTAAATAGGTATCATTAATCAAAAACTGGACCAAAATTCTTCACAATTTTGATAATAACAGCACACTTATTTCAGAACATAAGTCATGATGAATGTCAGTGACTGATATTACTCTCAAAGTATGTTGTGTGAAGCATTTTGCTACACGTCTTTTTTGGACAGACTACAAGAAATCTCTATTGCAGGAAAATAATTACTTATTTTCCTTTGTTACTGCCATAGAGAAAGCTGGATAACAATCAATTAAGTCCAGTCCTCTAACTTCCAAGTATCTTCCAGTTTGTTTCAGTGCCCCCTCCCTCCCCATTAAATAAATTAAATAAATACTGAAAAAGCCACATTAGCTATGGTTAGCATGACAATTACTTTCGAGATTTCATGTCAGTCACCAAATTATCCCTCTAATCTAGAAAGCAACTAGAACTTTCTGTCATCAGGCAGAAAATTTTATGGCTTTCAAGAGTAATTCATGCCTTCTTGCTTAATGTAGAAAAGTTAAGTATTGCAAATCTGGCTATAGGAAGGGAATCTCTTATGTAAAATATCTTTTGACAAAATTTTTTATCTACAGTACATATGCATAACAGATCAATGACATATGAGAATAGACCAGAGTTGTCACAGTGGTGATAAATCTGATTTTAACATACCTATCTAAAGCCTCTAATACCATCATCTTGTACACAGGGAGTTCTTGACTTAAAACCATTTGTTTAATTACTTTTACAATGGTGTCGAAAAAACTGATTTACAACTAGTCCTTACACTTAACAGTACAATTGTTGTGGTATCCCAGTGGCCACATGGTCAAAATTGGGCACTTGTAGAGATGGAGACCCTGTGAAGATTGTGAGCAGCACACTGTCTACCTCTAACAGGCCTCTCATGCCTACATGATCTCACCCAGTTCACATAGCCAGAATGATTTAGGACATTAGCCCTGACTGTGATCTCATTTGGGTTGTATCAACAGGATGTTCTAAAGGATTGGTGGGGGGAACTCATCAATAAAAATGCTGTTACTTTCTTCTACCTTTTGCTGCTTGGAAAACTGTGTAAAAAGCAATTAACACTGTGAAGGAAGTCCGACATCTTAGCATCCTGCAATGCCTTGTCTCTAACTCAATCAGGCACTTGGCTGCTTGGCCCATGTTTATGAGTTGATGTGTCCCAGGATCATTACCATTTACTATTTTTTTAGCTGGGTTCCAACAAAGTCAATGGGAGAAAACAGAATCGCTTAACAACCATATGATTCATTTAACAGTTGCAGCAAAAAGTCATAAAATTGGTCATGACTCTCATAACAACAGAAGTCCATGTCCCAATTGTGGTTATAAGTTGAGTCTACCTGTGTATTTAACACTAAATCTGAGAACGAAGTTTCCTAAGAGATTAAATGTCAACCTGAAGCATTCACAATTCTGTCACCTACAAAATGGTTGGGGTCTGTCCAAAAACTCTATAAAGCAGTACATACTTTTAGTTACCTTTACCTGTATTTATAATCCTATAATCAAATTTTAATTGTAAACTACTAAAATAAATCTTTATTTGGAAATATGATTGCATCTTTAAGAAAATAATACCTTGGTCAAGATAACTTATTTGGTCAGAAAAAAGGTATACAGTACTTTTATTGTTGACTGGAAACATCTTATGGATTTTTGCAGAAAACAAGAAAATGAACTTATGATTTATGGTCTTAATGATCAAACAGAATAAATTATAGAAAGAAGAGAGTCATGTTATAACTTTAGAGTAAGAAGTAAATTTATAATAGTATTTAATTTTTCAAAGAAGATAAAAAGTTACTTTATATCTTTTTCTTTTACTTTCCCTCCCTTTTCTTGCACTTTTAGCTTTTTCTTTAATTTCTTTTTTCTTTTCTTACTTTACATCTGTTGTGGTTCCGTCTGAGGCCCCTCAGGGAACGGCTGATCTTCTGTCGGTTTCCAGCTCAGAGGGAGAGGCTGAGGAACAGGAGGTGCAGGCAGACGAGGAGGAGGAATCCCAGGCTGAAGAAGAGGGAGGACAGCCAGAGTCCCCCCAGAGGGAGCTCTCCCCAGCAAGCAGCCTGGATTCCTTAGAGGAAAATGCACAAGCCATAATTGATCTGCGACAGAGAAGAGCTACTCAGAGAAGGGATCAATTGGCTAAGTACTTTCAGCATTAAAGAGGCAACAGCTGGGTTTGGGTGTGGTGCTCTTTGGAAAGGCTAAAAGGCAGACCCACCCTTCCTGGCTTGTGGAGTTTTATCTTTGAGAGTCTTGGGACCTGGCTGTGAACTTTGGCGTCTTGGAATCCTGGTTTGTGCCTTTGACTATTGAAACCTTGGGGGGGGGGGGGGTGCCAGCAAGAAGCTTGCTGTATTGTCTGGACATCAGGACCCTGCTGTAACGTATTATAGCCTGTCTGTTGGGAAGAACAGGTTTTCCTCTATGTTTATTTTTTCCAGCTATAAAATACTTTTGGCTTTTACCAGAGTGTCTGGCTGTTTTTTCCAGTTGGTGTTGAGGTCTGGGGGAACCCAGACAGAACAACATCTAGCTTGTATTAGTTTCTAATCTTCTTTTTTAAACTAAATATATTTTAAAGAGAAAATCATATTTCTAAATAGGCTCTGACAAATAGCAAGTGCCAAATATGCAAGTCATTAGTTTTCAAGGTATCCTACTTACAAAGAAGTGCATCTTTTTAACCTATTTCTCACTATACAGTATATGCATACTGAAGGTAAATGAAAACTAGTTGAAGAACTTTATATGCCACACTACTTTTACAGTGCATAAATAAAAAATGGTTTCAATAAGTTTACTTTCAAATAAATGTTCAAGCACTGAAGGTACATTTTAAAAATGTATCAGCTGAATCACACTTCTATACAGTAGAAGGTTCTGCAGAAAATTAAACAGTTAGACATCAGCTAAAATGGCACCCTTGACATATTACTCGTCTTTAAAACAAGTTGGATATTTGACCAGAAGGAGAGCCAAAGGAGTCTGCTCTCACCTTTGAAAGGTGCAAAAGCACCATGGAAGGAATTGGGTTCTACAGCTCCAACCCATTTCTTCCCTGCAAGAGTAATTTATTATCCTCTGTATCTCCCTCTGTGACTGAGGAAGGGAGAGAAGTTCTCCATTTCATTAGAAAAGAATGAGACCATCTCAAATAGCAAATTTAGAGAACTTGTAAAAAAGTGTGGGGAGCATATTGTCCGTTATGAAATGTGCTGTTTATTATTTTATGTTTGCTTTACTTTATTGGAGGAAAAGGCACCAAAATATCATAGGCAAAATCTATGTCAGAAATGCAACCACATGAATACTAAATTCACTACAGGCATTTCATTGCATCATGCCAGGGAATGGAAACTTGCTGATAAATATTTATGGTATTATCTCTCATTAACAATTAATTGAACCTTACCATGAAGCAATTATTTGACAGACTAGTTAGTTATACAAAAGTCTAAACTCTACAGCAACCGTTCAGACATTTGGATTAAAAGAGCTCCACTCAGAGAAGGTTCAGTCTATTTCCACATAAAAGTAGACAAAAGGATGCAACAAACTGGCCCTTGATGTTCTTCTGGTCTTAGAGTTCTTGATGCACAAGCTAAGAGTATTGTCTTGCTTAAAGAAGCAACTCCCCTCCCCCCAATTTATCCATTTTTATTTAATATTTTAATATCTATTTTAAGTGGTTGCTTTTTAAAAAAAATATATTCCTCACCCTAAACCACAGCTATGATCAAATGGCAATCTATGAGAGACAGTCAAGACAGAAAGATCTAAACACAAGACAGGGGGAAATAGCTTATCTCCAAGTGTTGTAGAGCAGTTCATCACTAGACACCAACGGAAATGGAGGCAAGACAAGCATGATAAAGGCATCCATGAGTTACAATGTACTGTAACTTGCTATTCCTTGCAAAGATTATATTCCTTTCCCCTAACTACAGGTTGACACAGAGCACTGCACTATTAAAAAAAATCCCTGAAAAGGAACATCTTGGCACTTTCTATTAGGTCTAGAAGGTCTGGGTAGCAAAAGTCCAAATTGTTACTAGAAGGCAAAAAAATAGTACCAAAAACTATCTAATGGTTATCTGCAGGGATGAAATTCAGCAGATTCTAACAGATTCTTGAGAAATCCAGATAATTGGCAAATACCACCTCTGGCTGGCCCCAAACTGGGATAGGAATGGGATAGGAATGGAGATTCTGCAGTAGCCTTCCCCTGCCACACCCACAGAACCGGTAGGGGAAAATTTCAACTTTCCCTCCTGGTTATCTGGCATTATGCAGGTTAGATTAACAGTCCTACTTTATATGCCACAAAAATCCTACTCTTCTTGTGCACTTTTCAGTGCTGGCTAGTTTCACATATTCCTATTTTACAGGTGGAGAAATGAGATAGAAGTCAAATTGCTATCTTGCCTGCAGAAATCCAGAATGTAGGCAGTGAGGGAAGGGGGAGGGGGAATCCCACCTTTTGACTAACAACTAGTGGTCTTCCTGATTGTTGCCACCTTATTATAACTTCATTTCATTCATTCATTCATTCATTCATTCATTCATTCATTTATTAGATTTGTATGCCACCCCTCTCCGCAGAATCGGGGCGGCTAATAACAGTAAAAAGACAATATAAACAAATCTAATATTAAAAGTAATTTTAAAAACCCCAATTTAAAGAACCAATCATACATATAGACATACCATGCATAAATTTTATAAGCCTAGGGGGAAGGGAATATCTCAATTCCCTCATGCCTGATGACAGAGGTGGGTTTTAAGAAGCTTATGAAAGGCAGGGAGGGTGGGGGCAACTCTGATATCTGGGGGGAGCTGGTTCCAGAGGGTCAGGGCCACCACAGAGAAGGCTCTTCCCCTGGGTCCCACCAAACGGCATTGTTTAGTCGACAGGACCCGGATAAGGCCAACTCTGTGGGACCTAACTGGTCGCTGGGATTCGTGGGGCACAAACATCATCCAATCACAATAAGAACTAACCCCTCTTCCACTTACTTGGTTGAGAGTAAATTCTAGTGATGTCCAAGAAACTTTCTTCTACTACTTAAGAGTGTGTTTGTGACCCAGATGGGATCTGAAACTGGGTATACGAATTTTTAAAAATCCAGTTTGGTGTACTGTAGTGGTTAAGGCCATAGATAAAGAAATAGGAGATAGTGATTTTACGCACAAAGCCAGCTGGGTTACCTTCGGCCAGTTTCTCTTTCTCTCATCAAGGACACAATGGTGAACTTCCAAAAAACCATCTCAAGAAAAGCCAATGTGTGGAAGCACTGACTAGAAGTTTTCACACACACACACACACACACACACACACACACACACACAGACATACACACAACCCCCACCATTCTCAGTCAATCATGAGCAAAGAGCTTTGCTGCTTATCTCAATGGGTAGCCTTCAGGGTGGGTCACTCTGGCTTGACCAGAATTTCTTCTGTCTAAATCCAGAACGAGAGCCAGCTGCCCAGGCGTTTCAGGTTTCCCATTAGAACCTCATTCATATTGTGCCTGCAGAGACGTTCACCACCCCAAACCCAGCAAAACCTTCCTAAGGTCATGGCATGTTTCCATTTGATTTATGTTCACTACTCCAGCAGCTACGAGGATGTGGGTTTTCCGCCTTGCCATTATCTCTAATTGCCACCTTGTTAATTTGGTTAGCGCTCCAGGGTGCCTTTGCTCACATGGTTGGCAGGCAGAACCTCCTAACCCCAACCTCAAAAGCTCCAACCTTGGCTTTGGGCTGCACTTTTTGCTACTCTGTACCACAATGGACAAAAGGTTTATTTCATTGTCTCGGTACTCATTAAAAAAAAAAAAAGCAGAGTCGCAACCCTAACAAAGCCGGGAGGTCGATTTGAAGCAGACAAGGCTCCAAAAAATGAGGCGCTGCCCCAAATTGTCGTCCTGGGGTCCACTCTTTACTCCGCACCAGCGGGGACCAATAAACCCGCTACTTCGCCTCGGATCTCCCCGGCTGCTCTGCAGACGACGCAAGCGCCCTAAAGATCGCCGGTGAGGGAGACAGCGAGCCAGCGCGCGGGAAACCCCGGGTCCGGCTGCTTGCCCATTGACGCGCGCCGCTCTCCAGGGAAGGGAGAGGTTTTGAGGGACCGTCCGAATTCGCCGCTCCAAAGCGGAAGGAAATCTTTGCCCTCCCCAGCTTCAACCGGCGTTACTTCTAACAACAAAAGCCGAGGGTTGCTTCACCTCCCCCCCCCTCGCTGCCGCCCTTCAGGCAGACGCTGCGCAACAGGGCTTTTAGCAAGGTGGCATCTGACCTCGCCTGTCATCCCCCCGCAACGCCTCGTGGGAAAAGGAGCCCTTTTAACTCTTTTCTTCCCACCCGTGTGCTTGTTTGTTTTCCTTGGAAGGGAGGCTGGCGCGCTCTCCCGAGGGAAGCTCAGGATTGGCCGCGAGGTGAGGGAACGACGATGGCAATAATAATAATAATAATAATAATAATAATAATAATAATAATAATAATAATAATAATAATAATAATAATATATTATTATTATTTATTTATTTATTTATTTTTTATTATTACACAACAATTCATCCCTCCCCCTTTCCTTCCCCTTTTAAGGTGGAAAAACCGCCAGGCAAAGGTACCAGATGAAGAGCTCCGGAGCGTGTCAGCTGTCGCTTTACTTAATAAAATAAAATAAAGGAACTTGGTCAAATAAGAGCGTGGCTTTCTGACGTCAGGTGGTTGCCCCCTTCCTTTGGCCCATAAAAAGAGGTTCCCGCCAACGCTTCCCTGAGGTGACGGGACTGCCTGCCTTTGCTTCTTTCGCGGAGGGGGCGGAATGAAGGATTTTCTTCCTCACTTTGAGCCGGCGGCGCCTGGAATGAAAAGCGCGGGTCAAGAGTTTGGTTCCTGGAGATGCGCGCAACCGCTGAGGCCGATCCTAACTGCATATGCCATCCGCTCCTACCTAGGAATTAGCCTCTCAATGCTCTGGGGCTTACTTCAGAGTAGAGGAATAATATAACCCAGCGGTTAGGTGCCTTTGAAAGCAACGAGCCTCACATAAGATCAGGCTAGTCGCAAAAGGCAACTTGGGGCAGGTCCGTTCTGATTTTTTTATTATTATTAAAGTAATTAAGTCAAAACGCTTAGTTTTTAAAGCCAGTTTATCGAGATAATCAACGGTCATCAAACCTTTAGTTGTAAAACGACTGTTTTGAGACTTTCAAATTTGATTAAATTTGATTATCGCCAAATTCTTTAATTTTGCTTAAGAATCAGAAAAATATCTCAAACCCCGGGTTTAAGAAGCCCCGTCTGAGAGGTTGTTTTGGAAGTGGCGGGACACAAACCCAAGTACCCCGCACATTATGGGGTCCCATATAAATGAATGGGAACTGGCCGGTGCCAGTTGGAAGGGACCTTGGAGGTCTTCTAGTCCAACCCCCTTGCTTGGGCAGGAGACCCTACACTACGTCAGACAGATGGTTAACCAACATCTCCTTAAAAACCTGTAGTGTTGGGGTATTCATAACTTCTGGAGGCAAGCTGTTCCTTTATTCTTTATCTGAGCCGGCAAGAACTTGGGAAAAGGAATGAACCCCAGCAGTTTCTTACCGTGTGAGTAGAAAGAGGAGCTCCTCAATAAGGCTAACAGTACTCAAGGCAAAATACTACAAGGGAACACTTAAACAACACAAAATGTAACTCCAAGTAAATCAAACTTCTGTGAAATCAAACTGTGCATTTAGGAAGCAACACTGATTGACAATCAATTTCGCATGCTGTTGTGCACATTTAACTTTGTACAGAACAAAGTATTCAATGAGAATATTTCATTCATTCAGATCTAGGATGTGTTATTTGAGTGTTCCCTTATTTTTTTGAGCAGTATATATTGCAACCACGTGGGTGCTTTGGGTGCCACCTGCCCGGCACATCTTCTCCGTTTATTAATGGATTCAAAACCGGTCCCTATACAAATAGGCCGCGCTTTGGTTTTCTTGCCAAAGCCAACCAGGCTGCGGGGCATTTACGAATGCTCCTCTCTGGGCATATGTAGAGTGGCCTTCCCAGATTTTGAGAAAAGGGGGGATTTCGTGCTTGTAGGGCCACCGCACCCAGTTACCATCCAAAGAACGAAGGGGAGAGAACTGACACACGCCAAAGCCTGGTGAGACTGAGGGAATGCGCGACCTTTGCACTGAGTCCGGCCTTCAGCTCCAAGCGCCTCTTTCGGAGTGGACAGGTTCCGCTCGCACTCGGCGGGAACCGGAGCCAGTCCCTCTGGAGACATGAGGCATGGACCCAGTTCCAGCTAACGGGCCGAGCCGAGGCGCTTTCCCGCTCACTCCCGGCTGAGGTCAACGCGAGGGCAAAGGCGGGGAGGGAGGGAGGGAGCGGTCGAGTGCGCCATCCGCCTGCGCCGCTCTTACCTGGCCGAGGGGCTTTGTATTTTTCGCCCTGGCCCCTCTTCGTGCGGCGGGTGTGCTGGGTCTCGCTTAGGGATCGGAGCCGTTTCCAGAAAGTCGCCCTCCATGTTTTCAATCGCCGCTAGGCGTCAACTCCAAGGTGGTAAATCTTCCCTCAACAACACCCCTCTCGTCCCTATCCCGATCCCAAGAGTTGGCTGGCTTCTCTTCCAGAGGCGGCAGGTTGCTGCCCTCGGCGCCGCAAAGAAATAAGCCATTTTTTGGAAACCCGGGACAATCCGGGTCTTATTTTTAGCCAGCCATTTTTGCTCTGAGGTAGGTCTGGCTAACTTCAGTAAGGCTGAACGTCGGTAAACATACTTAAGAACTGTGATTCAATTGCCAAATGTTCCCCGGATTCTGGATCCCGTTGACCATTCAAAAGCCACGTGGCTGGAAAATATCTTGCTGAAATAATAGTTTTTCTTCTGGCTATTTGAAATTAAAGAAAGAGCCACCATGGGATTTTATTTTATTTTATTTTTTTAAAGGAAGCAAAACCAGAGATTCTAACAAGAATTCCCCGACGCGCTTTTATTTTGCGAACTGTTCTTATCCCGACAATGCTAAACGTATCGATCGTATTCTCTTGTTTATTTTGCACAACTGCACTCGAGCGTGGTGGATTTTTTTTTAAGTGGAAAGGTGTACCAAATAAATTAGTTTGATGCAAAGGGGGAGTCGCGAAAGGGAAGGAGGCCTTTTTACAAACGCCAATGTGGGCCATTTTCACGATTTCTTGTCTGCAGACGAAGGCCCTGCGTTCTCCCTTTTGCCTGCTCATAATCCTCCCCCTTGTGCCGGAGACAAGGCCGTCTCCTCCGCACCCCTCGCCGAAAGTCCCAGGCCGGATAGCTGACCCTGGCGACTCCTCCCCCCGCCCCGCAACCTCCCTCCACCTTCCACTCGCTCAACTGGGCCGCGAAAAGCTAAACCAAAGCTAAACCAAGACAGAAGCGAAGGCGGCTTGTATTTCCCCTTCCCTCATGTATGCAGCCCCCCCTCTTCCCACATAATCTTCAACTGGCCTAAGATTAATACCAGGAGAGGTCCTAGAAAGGAAGGGAGCTGTTTCTCTTAAAGACCATAATTTACTTAAGATGTTGACAAGACTGTCTCGAAGCCTTCTATTATTATTATTATTATTATTATTATTATTATTATTATTATTATTATTATTATTATTATTATTATTATCTTCATTATCATCATTTATTATTATAGTAAAGACAAGCAGTGGCACAAGTCAGGGAGCGTTTGGGTGGTGGCGTTTTTTTAAAAGTAAGGTACATTAATTTTATGAGCGCCTTTCTCATAAATATTGTTCTTTGCGCTTCCTTCCCCCCTCTCTGTGACGGAAAGGGGATTTGCAATGGAAATGATGCCTTTGTTTCAAGGGGGGGGGGGGAGAAGAAATTCTCTTCGCCGCTGGAATAAATTCCTCCGCTCCTCCCATCTAAGACTTCATAAAAATAAATAAATAATGCCGACGCTTTTTGTCCCTTTTTTCGCCGCCACCAAGAAAAAGAAGAAAGGAAGATTCTCTTCCTTTGCTTCGCTTTGTTGTGTCTGTCTTTCGCTTTTTATACCCTGAAACCTACTAAACCTGCCGGTTCTGCTCCTAAAGCAGACAAAATAACCCTTTAAACTATAAATATTTAACTGTACCTGAGTTTATTCAGTGGCCCGAGTGTCTCTTTAAAGGCAGGTGATTTATGCTTTTATTTGTGCAGTTAAACTGTTTGGCTGCCTTTCCAGCGTGAACCGTTCAAGCCCGCTATCTCCCTTTTAGCTGCAGCATCTCCAGAAACGGAGCAACTCGCCCGCATCCCCTGGAAAAAAGAGGCATTTGAGGAAACGCCTTTGCTGCCCAGAGACCCTCAGGCTCTAAGCCCTCAAAGGTGGGGAAAATCCAGCATTGCTGGAGAAAGAAAGCGGCTGGGCTCCAAGTCGTAGGTTGCCTCTTTTTTAGGTGCCCCTGAAAGAGCCAGGGGTGGCCCGCTCTTTCCTTTACATCTCAAATCCGAGGATCTCCCTGAGGATTGCCCCCCCTCCTCTGAAACTTCATCAGCGCTAACTTCTTTAATTTTGAATTGCATTTATTCGATTCGAGTCTTACACGCAGGACTCTGGGAGGAAGGATACTTGGGGAGAGGGCTCCGAGGCGGCTTTCAGCCCCGAAGGAACATCAACTGGGTTATTTGTCAGATCTAATCTGGAAGTCTAGCATCCTAGAGTTGTGGGCAAGTAGTGGGGACGCGAGTGCCACGAGGAAGGGTCCCCGCCGAAATCCCTTTGGCTGCTGGATTGGCCGGCTGTTTCCACACCAAGCCCGTCGGACATTTATTCAGAATTATTTCATTCTAAGCTTGTTCTTGAGCAGCTAAGAGGCTCTGCTTCCTTTCCAGTACGACGAGCCTTGAGGAATGCAAAAGCTTTCCTTCCCCTCTTTTTCGATATTTGTTTTGTGTTGGGCTGGAGGGGCGGTGGAGAGGGAGGGAGAGAGGTCTTAATGGGGTTTCCAAGCAGCTGCCTATAATAAGATCATACAGTTAACGGATAATGAATAAATGGAGAGCCAGCTTCACGCTGGCACGTTTCTCGGTCCCTCTCAAGATTGTGTGTGTGTGTGTGTGTGTGTAGGTGGGTGTTGGTCGCATTTCGTAGCAACGGTATAAAATGACATAAAATACGGGGCCCTTAAAATAAATGCATAGCCTTTGTGCCGGAAAGCTCAGTCCGGAGGGGAGGGAGGGAAGACGAGGGTTTCCTCCGTTGGGACCAAAGTAGAGACGCCGCTCTCCCCACCTTGGCGTTTCTTTACCCAGGGCCAGGAACAGGTAGCAACTAGGAGCAGGCCGGTTTCCCTTCGACTCCGAAGGAAAAGTGACGTTTCACAAAGACATTTCGCAAGGCCACCCACTGAATGGAGATCTTGTGGGGTTATCATCATTATTATTATCATCACCGCCATCATTAATTTTATTTGCAGGTCTTTAATTTTTTTCCACTGATTTCCTCCCTCGTTTCAGATAGACGCCTTAACATGTTTTTTTTTTAAAAAAAATCAAACAAACCCAAATCTCTAATCAGCTCCCTCCTATATGCATTTGATCCCCCTCCCCCACGTTAGACCTGGCAGGGGATGTTGGGTGGGGGGAAACATAGTTAGGCTACGTAATCCGGAGATTTGGAAGGATTTGTCCTGCAATTGTAATCCTCTGGTGCGGAGGGGAAGCTCAGTGCCCCGGCTGGCCAGATAGGCAGGCTGCTTGCTTGCTTTCTCTCGAGCAACGGGAAATCTCTTAGTTGTTGGGGGAGGTTTGAAGGGGGGGGGGTTATCCGCGGGGGGAGGAAACTAGTGTTATTTGCGTGTGTCTGAAGCGTTCGCCCGCGATTTTCCAGTCTGTGCACCAGCAGGGGGCGCTCTGACGTTGCGTCTCGTTGGCCAGAGCCGAAGGGAAAAACGCTTCGGTTTTCTTGTCCTGGAAACCGAGAGGGTAGGACAGAGCGGCGCGCGGGAGGGAGGGGGGGAGAGGGCGGAAGACTCCCGCGGTTTCCAAAGCCCTCTGAGGGTTGCGGTTCTTGTAACTGGAGCTCGCCTCCGCCCTCTCTTTCTCGCGCCCGGTGGCGACAGGTAGAGGCGGCTCCCGAGCGCTTTGCAGCTGCCGCGAACTTCTTGCAGCGCCTGAGACGGACGCGGGGCTCCCCGCTTTTCCCTCCCTTTGAATACTGAGGAATTATGCAACTTATTAAATCCGACGATAAATCGTCAACATTTTTTTTCTCCCCGCCTGTTAGTTCCGCTGATCCAGGCAGGATTTATTTTCAGATCTGAGGTCCCGGAGCTATAAGGCGCGATTTCTTTTTCCCTTTAAATAAAATTGGTCAAATGTTGACAACCTTTAAGCCAATCTAACACTCAAGATTACTGATGGGAAACTAATGAGAAAATATCAGATCGTCCGGCCCGGGGGCTCCTAATTAAATCTTAGTTGATTGAAAAATAAAAGCCATGGTTTTTTTCTTTCTAAGAGAACGGGAAGGGGGGTGGTGGACGACACATGCTTGAGGCTTAAGTTTAGCCACGTTTTTACTTATATTTTAACGCCCCTCCACAATCACTTTAATCCTCTCTCCTTTCGCCCCCACCCCTCGCTTGTCCCTAAAAAAACCCCAGCCTGACATTATTTCTTGGCTATTTGAAGACATTCGATCAGAAATTATCACTTTTTTTGGCCCAGTAAATATTAAGGCCTCTAAGCAACGTGATTTAGCTAATTAGAAAATTTACATCATTAAGTCTCAGGGAGAGCGAAAGGGAGGGAGGGAGAGAAAAGAGAAAGAGAGAGATCTGTCAGTCATTTTAAAGGAGACAGGCCCTATTGAAGTGTGAAGAAATCGGCTCTAATTCAAAAAGGCAATCGGGCAGAAAAAGCCCTCAACATTACCCTGCTAGTTATTAATCAGAAAAGGGTCTCTTTTCTTTTTTCTCCCTTGCCCAGTAATGGCAAACCCGCGGTACATCGTTAGTTTCTCCCACCGCTTCAGCAGAGTTCCCATTCAAGCTTTTTTGCTACTGGCCTATGTCCCATATTGATAGCCAGTATTTGTCTATTCAAGGCTCACAGATTTGAAAATGTTTCTATGTTAGGGGGGAAGGAACCAGACCCACAGGAAAAAATCGGCTGGGCAGGCTTCCTTTTTCCAACTCAGGAGCAGTCCCCCTCCCCTCCTCCTAATTTAGACGCCTCCATTTGTTTGGTGGAGGGGAGCAGGGGTCGTAGAACAGTCTCTCCACTCCGCTCCCCCCACTTTTTTTGGTTAAAAGTTGAGCTTAAAACCTATTTTGCTGGGTGAACTCGATCAAGCTTTTTTCCCCTTTTAAAGCAGAGGAGAAAACCACTCATCCCTCTTCCTTCCTTCCTTCCTTCCTTCCTTCCTTTCTTCCTTCCTTTCTCTGTGTCTCTCTCTGTGTCTCTGTCATTTCTGCCCAACCAAACGCGGTAGACTTTTGCGCACCTTTTAAGGGAAAAGAGAGAAGGGAGGAAAAAGGCTGGTTTCTCATCCCTTCGCGGCAAAGTGGGCTTATTTGGGGGCGGTCACGTCGAAACCAGCTAGTTTCCTTCTGAGAAAGTAGCCCCAACCAAGCCCCGTCGGTGGGATTCTAGGGAAATCTAGGAGAGAGTTGGTTAGCTGAAAATGTGTGTGCGTGGCTTGTCGGCACGCACGCACGCACAGCAGAGATGCCAAGAAGGTCTGGGCCTTGTCCAGCAGCAGATGGAAGATCCAGAGAAAAGAGGCCTGCAAAAGTTGTAGGAAGGGGGGGGAAAGAATGGTGACATTTCCTCAATAAGATAATCTTTACACAACGGAGGGTATATGTTTAAAGTAGAGAAACCCCCCCTTCTCTTTCTCTCCATCTTTCCCCCTCTCTCTCTCTCTTCCCCACTTCTCTTTCTCTCTCCCCCCTCTCTCTGTTACACAGCACCACATAAATTCAATTAAATTAAATCACAAACCAGACTCCCATCACAATCAAACCGTACCTCTTTCTTTCTTTTTTTTAAACCAAGGCAACCTTTCTACAAGCCCTACCCAGAAACAAAGCTCATTCAGTTCGGTGGCGTTTTATCCCCGCCTCGCAAGCCTAAGCGGGGAGAGCCTTTCCTCCGGACCCCTCCGCAAGATCCAGTCCGAGACCCCTTTTGTGGGGGGGGGGGGCGGAGGAAATAACCGATTAAGGGAAAAGGAATGCGTTGCCCTTTCCATCCCAGCCGAAGAAGCCCATCCGCCCCGACGCGTGGATTCGGCTGTCCTTCCAAGCGAAGGGGTGCAATCAGACACCTTACGAACTTTTGTAAAACGCGGTCCTTTTATGCGCGGTAGTAAATTGTTGAGTTAAGAAGCTTCCTGGTGATCCCTGCGCTCTTGGCAAAAAGGAAGGTAGTTTTCGTTCTCGAATATATACTGCTCAAAAAAATAAAGGGAACACTCAAAGAACACATCCTAGATCTGAATGAATGAAATATTCTCATTGAATACTTTGTTCTGTACAAAGTTGAATGTGCACAACAGCACGTGAAATTGATTGTCAGTCAGTGTTGCTTCCTAAGTGGACAGTTTGATTTCACAAGTTTGATTTACTTGTAGTTATATTGTGTTATTTAAGTGTTCCCATTATTATTATTATTATTATTATTATTATTATTATTATTATTATTATTATTATTATTATTATTATTATTATTATTATTATTATTATTATTATTATTGAGCAGTGTAATATATCACCAGAACCTGGGAGCATTGTATACCCGTGTTCTTTGGACGAAGCAACCTTTGGGGTGTAGGGACCCTAAGTTGGGGAAACGTGTGTTTGTTTTGCACCCCTACGGGGAACCCGCGTCTCCCTTCAAACTATTCTTTCCACGTTTCCTCGGAAAATAACCCCAGTGCTTCCAAACAATCCGGGAGGCTGGGAAGTGTGTGTGTGTGTGTAGGAAACCCCGTCCCGACTCAGGTAAAACCTCCCAATCTGAAGCAAGGGGAACGGGCACTTAAGTTAACTATAAACAGTCCCGACGCCTTTAACAACTCACAAGGTACAACGCGGCCGCTTTCCAATCTAACGAAGGAAATATCGATTCCCTCTTACTTACACACACACACCCACACACACGCCAAACCCAACCGGCCGCTGAACCGTAATTCATCCGGAAACTCATAACAGGATCTTAAGCAAAAAAAGAAGGGCGCGGGAGGGATATGTGTGTGGAGAGAATCCGAGAGCAAAAGGTAATTTCTATCCTCGAACGGTTCCAAGCGAAAACAAGGCGAGAGAGCTGCATCTTTCCAACTTCCTTCTCTAACTGAACCCCCTCCCCATTTCCCCGTCCTGATAGCCACCCACAAAAAGAGAAGCGCGGGAGCATCGTTAAAACAGACGCACACACACCCAACAAAGGCAAATTTCGGAGCCAAGAGGTTCAAACTCCAGGTTTGAATGCGAGAAGAGAGCCTTTGCCCGGGTAAACAATGGAGACCATCATCCCTTCCCGCACCCAGCGTTTTCACCCAACGGTAACTTCAGTCAAAACAAACAACTAGCCTTCGCCGTTGGGTGATCGCCTGATTTCCACACACACACACACAGCCTTTCTTATTTTATCTGAAATCCATTGGCCAGGAGGAAAGGGGGGTGAGCCTAGGGGGGTGGGGGGATGGCTGGGGATGTCATTCTCCGCTTCTCTCTCTCTTTTGCATTGTAAGCGAGGAGCAAAGAAGTTTTTTTTTGTTTGTTTGCTGGGTGTTTCCCCCCCCCCCCCCCATTGATCAGTCACTCCGAGCTAATGTAATTATCCTCATCAATAGAGGGCCGCGGAGAGAATTATTATGTGGGTGACATTGATAAATGATCGCCCGAGAGCTGCCTTTTCTCTGGGGCACCCTCACGTCTAACCCGCCCACATGCGAGAGAGGTAGCCATAGAAACACCTTGAGCGTCTCCGGGGCTACTATAGTGTCGGGGGGAGGCAGCGTCCCCCCCCCCGCCGCCAAAAGACCCCCAACTTTTCTACGCCTGCATCCTTTAAACCGAGTCGCTAAACGACCTCCCGATTCAACTTTCTGGGTTGCGAGCGTTGTTGTGTGTGGGGGAGGGGGCGCTCTCTCTACTTCAGGCATCTCCTTAGCTTCGTGAGGGAAAAACCTCACTGAGGCGGCTTTGTCCCTCAAGGAGTTAAATAACGAGGTTGCCTCACACTCGA
Organism: Erythrolamprus reginae; assembly: GCF_031021105.1. Classification (NCBI taxonomy): domain Eukaryota; kingdom Metazoa; phylum Chordata; class Lepidosauria; order Squamata; family Dipsadidae; genus Erythrolamprus; species Erythrolamprus reginae. The sequence continues at coordinate 80,087,048 of NC_091950.1, forward strand.
GGGCGACGTGGCTTTTCTCTAAGTAATTGCGCGTAATGCAAAACCCATTAGTTGGAGAGAGGCGTTCTTTCTTCTTTTTTTTAAGTTGCGCCGCGTCTCCCCCAAACCGGCAAAAAAAAAAAACCCTCAGCGGGCGAAGCTCTTTTGCGAAATGCCTCAACCTGAAATCATCCCCGCCGTTGTTATTATCACCGCCGCCGACAAGGACTTTACTTCTTTTTTTTAATTTATTCCCTAAGTGAGGCACGAAAAAAGAAAAACCCCTCTAATCCTCCGAGCGCTTTATTGAAGCAAATAAGAAAATGCGGCGCGGGGGTAATTGATTCATAATGGAGAAGCTGCAAAAGAGGGTTGAGGGTGTTTGTTTATTCGGGTCTCCGCCTAAAGGCTGCCCGGGAAGGGGGAGGTCTCCTCCTGGGTCATCCATCATGGCTGTGGCAGGGACCCTGCCCAGAAGACCCACCTCCCCTTCTGCCTCACTTCTCCTAAACTATTAATATGAAAATCTGCTTTATCACATCTCCACCCAGGCCCTTCTTCTCCTCTCTATGGGGTGTTTTTTTTCCTCTCTCTCTCTCTCCCCCACCAAACTTGGCCAGAAACACTCTCAAAGCCCCCCCCCCCATTCCCCCCTTTCAATTGTGTCTGTTTCTCAGGTTACAACTCTAATAACTCTCCTGCCTTGAGAATGATACCCACTTAATTTGACAAGGTTTACTTTGGAGTGAACATGCAGGAGGCTGTGGGGTAGAGGAGAAGCGAAGAATAGCAACTCTTAAAAAAGAAAAGGCCACAATTTGTATGAGGAATTAAAGCTCCTGGATCCTAGGCCTCTACTAAAACAGAGGTAAAGAAAGCTCAAGGCTGTCTTCCTAACAAAAGGGGAAGCTTGAAAGATCTTCTTGGATCCACTGGATTTTCCCCATCTTGCAAAAGGGAATGGGGAGGGTGGGGGAAAGAGAATCAAATGTATCCTGCCATTTCTCACAGGCACTGTGATCTTTTTGTCACAGGCTTTTCTCTTCTTGTCATTCCCTTAATGGGATTTAGACTTATTTATTCATTACTATTTATATATGTATGCACTACGTATGATGCTGTATGTGAATTATGTTGTTGTGATTTATGCTTTTAGCAGTGCTCGCGCAAGGCACAAAAGCTTTTAGAGGCTTGGAGCAGCCCCCTTCCTGTACATCCTATTCAAATTTGCTGGGCCTTCTAGAGGTGCATAGCATTTGCTCTCTTTAGCTGTGTATGGACATTGCAATCTTGGAGCCCTATTTCAAACATACCTACTTAGATGTAAATTGCATTGTAGCCCTGGCATCAGATCTGAAGGGAGAATTTGTGTCCTGCAGAGAAATAATGTTATATTTTAAAATATTTATTTGGTGAAACTTTTAGATGACACTGCATCATTCGCCACATATACATTTTGCTTTTTTACATGAACTGAATATATACAATTTTGCCTAGGGAAAAAAAAAGTGTCCCCGAACCAATTTCGTTTCTCCCTTTTGCATTAGAAGTTAAAACTCCTGTTTTCCTTGTCAAGATTCCTTCCAAAACAAAGAATGGATCAATTTCAAACATTTCCTATTTTCTAGGATTACAGAGTCTTCTTTGGCTTGTTCAGGGAAATGGAAAATTAGATATCCCCCCAATAAACAAGAGGTGTTTTCTATTTTCTATTACCTTTCCTTTCCCAGAACGTAAGCAATTTTAGTCAGACTAAAGTATTTCCTTTAACACTGTGCCGCTGTCAAAACACTATTCCCATTTTCTTTCACTTTTGACAGCTGAACATTTCTTAAATATACCCAAATCAGAACTCTCCATGCTAAATAGTAAACCTCAGATGGCACAATCTTTTCACATTATAGTGCAGCTCAGATTCTACCAACATAGCTCATGCAGATTAGAACCTAGGGAGAGAAAAGACGCTATAGGAATAAAAATATTTTATTTCATTACAAAAATAAGAAAAAGGTAAGTTTGCTGGGAAAATTTAATATCTTCACTGAAAACCCTGTATTTTGCTAAGGTCAGGAAATAGTCACAACATCGGATTTAAAATATACCATTTGGTTTGAGTTTCCTTGAAAAGAAAAGAAAATGTTTTGGCATTGCCCTAATAATCTAATGCTTAGTTTATATTTCCAAGAATGTAGGAACTGAATAACAGATCTGAGAATCATGAAGGTTTAAATAGAAGTTAAATTTAACATCTAATATAGAAATTGTTTTCTGTCCAAGTATTGTATAGTTGAGCTGTCTCTGCTTTGCAGGACTTCATATTCCTTTTTAGTCGCATAGCATTGTGAGACTGAAAGGTTGTTTTGCAATTGTTTTAATATGTTAAAGAACCAAATTTAAATATTTACCAATCAAGTTGAGGAAAAAATGCCTGCGTGCAGCAGAAGACAGTGGAAACGGTGCCCCATTTCCTGATGGCACAAAAACTTCCTAAAGTAGTAGTTGATGTATGCCTGTTCCCTGTGCCATACTACTTCAAGCACACCGCTTCCCTTTCCTTATGAGATGTGGGGCAACTGGCTGATAATTTTGCAAATATTCTAGACCCTCATTGAACTCATTGAACTCATTTATTTTATTTAGTAATTAATTGGATGTATATGCCGCCCCTCTCTGAAGACTCTTAACTGAAACACTTATTCTATCAATTGAATTGTGGTCTTTCTGTTTCATGACATTAGATATGTTCCAGCAAAAATTCCTTTCCGCAGCAAATCTTACAATGAAAAGAGGTTATATTATGAAGCCCCTCTGCTAGGCACATAATGTCATTCACACTCTAAACATGGAGGAATGGGCAGAAATCTCAATTGTTGCTCCTCTCTAGACCCATGTGACTGTTTTGTTTCCAGCTCACTGAACTCCCTAGCACTCATAGAATTCAGTAACTCTCAGCTCTTATGAATCTACTGTAGTCTTACTCTCATATGATTGATGTCATGTTAAAAAGTAACAATGTGAGAGGAGGCTATATGGCCCCCTGTGCATGGGTATAAACCAAAACCTGTTTATTCTTCTGACAGTTAGGTTTCATTTTTAAGCAACGTATCAGTTTTTCTGCCATGAGCACAGCTTATTTCTTTAGGTCAGGACAGATTCCTAATTTGTCCCTATGAAAAACTATTGTTATCTATGTTACATTACTTTAAAAGTAACATTAATAATTTAGTTTATTAATTCTAAAACCAGGAACCATTATTTCTTAGTGTGGACAAAACATAAACCATATTAAAGACTTCATATTTTGATTTCTGTATCCTGTGAAAGCAAACAAAAGGTTCATGCATATCTTACCTTAATAAACTGAAATCCAATCATCTGATTGTATTTGTTGTTGTATCCTACTTTATGTAGTACATAAAGTATTTATATTTGAGTACTCAAAAATTTATTTTAGACATCTATGCCTGCATTGCTATGCACACATATTTAAAAGAGAGGCATACAGAATAATTTTGGGTAAACATACACAGGATTGAAGACTAATTATTAGAGCTGTGCAAATCCTGGAAAAGTGCTTTGCAACATGTAGAAATATGTAAGAATTCTTTTGAAATATTTCCACAATCCTAGTAATTATGAGTGATAAGCATTGTCCAGCCCATTCTTATTAATTCAAAGAGGATTAATTTTGATAGTTTTGTTATGTATTCACATAAATAAAACAAAATGGTGTGGAAGTGAAATTGATAGGTAGGATAAGATAGGATAAGATAGGATAAGGAGTTGGGTGGGATCTTGGAGGTCTTCTAGTCCAACTTCCTGGTCAGGTAGGAAAGCTTATACCATTTCAGAAAAATGATTGTCCAATCTCTTCTTAAAAACTTCCAGTGTTGGAGCACTCACAACTTCTGGAGGCAAATTGTTCCACTGATTAATTATATCAGACATTAAATCTATTTATGAACTAACATTAATAATTTCATCTTACATGACAGTCCATAAGCTTTGCAGGAGAGAAATGGAGAGAAATAAAAAAAAACCTTCTTATTTATGTACTTCCTTTGACCATACATACGGAAACACATATACGGTTTTGTTCTAGATATAAAGATTACACATGGTTCTAATAATATTATACTACATTAAAGGATGTATAACCTCGTTTGCTATTATAAAGCCCTATAAATTTAGGTAAGTTTTATTTTGAGTTATTATATGCAACAAACGCAAGATAATAGATCTCGCTACTACTAAAAAACACATTATTCTAATCATGATTAAAAACACAAATGTCTAACCAAAAAAATCAAAAAATGAAATATTTATTACCGCATTTTGTGACTTAACACTTTCTTTTAAAACATAACGTCACAGTCCTCATACAAGTATTTTAATGTAAATTTTGACAAAGCTTAAAGGTAACAGCATTTTTTTTCTAGTGAGGAACACGTGCTGAGAAAGGAAGAATTCATGGACATACAATACCAATTCCACAGCAGATCTGATACTAGCAAAAACATTCTTTTTTTTTCAGTTGAGGTAAACACATAGAATATCTAACATGAAACAATTAATAGACTGAACTCTGTACGAAGTTTGTTACAGTATTCTCTTGCTTTTTCTCAAGCTTTGAGTTCATCATAGAGTTCTAGGATTGGTACAAAGACCATTCATATCTTTTTTTTTCTTAAGGAAAGCTGCCCAACCTTCAGATTCATCTTGTCCAAAGCCAAGACTCAGAATTACTAAAAGAAGCTCCTGCTCTGTTTTTAAATCTTCACTAGCAGGCTCTTTGAAAAAAAGAGTCCAAAAATATCTTGGGCTTACGAAGCACAAACTATAAAGATCTGTTTGAAACTAAAGGACACATTTATGAAGGAACAGAACCAGGGGATGGCAAGGCCTTTACGGAACTATCTTCTGAACGATGGAAGATCCAGCAAGATTCTGTCTTCATCTCCAGGTTAGTTCTTTTCTCACTGGCCAAAGAGGTCTGAAATATATTGTTTTCTTTCGGGGTAGCGACTTCATTGCTGAACCGAAACAGTCATTCTTTTGGGAACAACACACATAGTGTGGAAAACAAGGATATTTTTTTTCCTTCTAAAACTATCTGAGGCAACATAACGGAGTGATCAACAGAAATATACAAGTTAACTTAGTTCCTATGTTTATATACTACAGTAGTTATAACTCTTGGAGTCTTTTTTCCCCCAGAGGATCTTTACATGGACATAAATTCTTTTCAGTGTGCCCATGATTTCATATTTCTGTTCTTGTTTCCATTGGTCCTCTGTTGTTAATGAAAAATGATAAAAGTAAAAAATAATCACAGCTGTCTGGAATTGCGTATGAAGTGTCAACATCTGGTCAAAGTTCACAAGTTTTAAAATATTTTTTCCTTGAGTTCCTTTATACTATTTGGGCATGACTGTCCATAAGCTGTCCACCGACATTGGGTTCTATAGAATTTAACATTGTGGGGCTCTGTGCTGAAATGGTCATTCCAGGATGGGTAAAGGGTCCTCCATGCATCATCATGGCTGAGTGATGGGGTGACTTGGCAAATATGAATGGATTGGGGTCCATGTTCTAATTGAGTAGGGTGAGGGGTCATCTGGGAAGGAGTGTAACTTGATTGTGTCATACTCATACCCATAGGACCACCCTGAGATATGTAGTCCCCTGGTGTGCCTTGCAAACCTAGACAGAGAGGGAAATAAATAAGGTCAGATGGCTGAACATGTTGATGATTCCACCACTCTAAAAAGAACTGAACAAACAACAGATACTGCAAATACTTAATCTAAATTTAGCTGAAGTTTTTTGCCAATGTTTACAGATTTTCATATTCTAGTTTGCATTTAACATGAGCATTCCATGGAATAATATACATAGCAGAATTAAATATTGAATGCAACTGTGTGATCAAAACTAAGAATATTTTTAAAATACTTGTAACTGGATTTCTATCTTATCATAACATAAATATCAGATTTGCTTTTTAAAAGTTTTTTTAAATGTAGAACATTCTATTTTTCCCCATCTTTTGCATACAGAATTTTCATGATAATTTTGCTGTGAATCAAGAGACAGAGATAAGAAAAATACATACTAATAAATTGGAAATTCAAGATGATTTGCACATTATTATTATTATTATTATTATTATTATTTATTTCACTGATGTCACTTTCATTGAAGAAACAGTCTATACATGAAGACAAATATGATAAGTTGTGAAAAATAAACCTATGCTTTTTCTACCCTATACATTCTTTCTATTCCAATATAAGTAGTAAAAGATGGCCCTGTGAGATTCGGCCTGACATTCTGACTGTTTCCATCACTTCTTAAAACTAATAGTAGATGAAGATTAGCTATTTAAAAGCATAAAGATTGAAAGTATATAATATATCAGGACCAAGTTTCCAATCCTATTATGACATGATACTAACAAATTGCTTCTTTAGAGTTAGGGTTTAAAAATGTATATTCAGTACCCCTTACAATGGCTGGTTGATTTCTTTTTAATCCATTTCGTGGATACATGAAATGTATTTTTAAAAAGTAACATTAGTACTATTTTCATTAATGATGAATTTATCCAAAAATTTATATAGATCATATTGTGGATCTTGATATAGTTTTGCAATTTCAGATAAATCACATAGGATAGATATTTTGTCTTTTATATAAAAAACCCTCCCTTTTATGTGCAGATAAAATGATCTCTTCATATAAAACAAATCACATGTATCCCAGAAGTAAGGAAGGCATTATTCTTTTTCATTACAACATGCTATTTTTCGTCTACTAAGAACTATTTTTATGACATGTTTAGCTGAGAAAGCAAATTTCTTTTTGGTACCCTTCTTCTTCTGTAGTTCTGGACTTTTATCTGATATTAGTTGGCTTATGTATTCTAAATCAACCATGATTTTCACATATTCAGTCTAGGAAGAGAAGAATGGTGAACATTGACTTTTCTCTTCCAACATGTTTATCATGTGACAAATTTAGAGACAATGTCTCTATTCTTCCACTAAGACACAGTCTCCATTTTACACTTATATTATCTGCAGTGGGGAGCCTCACTTCACGCAATCACTTCTAAGTGAACTAGAAGAATTAACATTATTTAAGTATGTAGAGATTTTTCCTTCTTGCAATCATGCTGTAAGCATCCTCCATACAACC